>NW_025999977.1:4207461-4332348 GCF_001458135.2 Marmota marmota marmota | reverse complement strand
GGGGGGGGGGGGGAAGGAGGAAGGTGCACAAGGAAAAGGAAGGAATAAGAAAACATATGCCCTTTACCTGAAAATGATAAGGAACATAAGGTTTGTACCCCGCATCGCATCTCTAAGTCTCCCCAGCTCCCTTCTGAGCCACACTCCCACGGACCCCGGTGCGTGCTTTCGCCATCTCTGGCCACAAGGTGGCACTCTTTGGACTTTGTTCCTCCAAAAATAAGAAAGGGGGGTAATGGGGAGGGAGAAAAGGCAAAGCACTGCCCCAACCAAGAACAATTTGAAAACCCACCCCATAATACTTAAAATCTGGGACAAAGAATCGTCAGGACGGAACTGCTTCAATTGCAAAACCTCCGCGCAGCCTGGGGAGCGGTCCCACCGTCCGAACCCCGGAGCAGTCTCTTTTTTGAAAAAGCGGAGTACAGTATTGAGATTCTTGAAACCTGAAACCTAGAAACAGAATCGAAGCGGAAACCAGAAGGAAAACCTTGAACTCCTCCAGACAATTGCTTCCGGGGAGTTTCTAGGGAGCGAGGGGGAATAAAGAGCCCAAAAGGAGGGGCCCTCGGATGGCGTGTCCCTGAGGGTCGTGGCGAGCTCGCGGAGCGTGAGAAGAAGACCCCACTCTCTCTCCCTGGGCTGTGGGTCATGGCCACCGTGGAGCAGAAAGCCCTCGTCATTGGCTTCAAGTGGCTCTCTTTGGCCACTCTTGTGCTTATCTGCGCCGGGCAAGGGGGACGCAGGGAGGATGGGGGTCCAGCCTGCTACGGGGGATTTGACCTGTACTTCATTTTGGACAAGTAAGTGCCATGAGCCTTTCACTCTAGGCTAAGCTGGTGATGATGCTTTCTCCCCGGTCAGGGCGGGTTGGCAGGGTCGCTTTGGGACAGGCGTGCATCTCAAGGGACCAAGAGGGACCACGGGAGGTGGTGGCGGCGAGTGCTGCGCCTTTGTTGGGGAGCGCTCCTCCCATCCCTCTCCTGTGCCGCCCCAGCCCGCTGGAGAGGCGACGCTGCTGGTTTGGGGCACAAACTTCTTTTCTGTCTTGCTCTTTGTGACCGAGGAGCGTGCGTGAAACTTGGAGGATGCTGTTGACTCACTGCGTTTCTGAGGCTCCCTCTCATTTTCCTGAGAAAGTCTTGCTTGCCAGAGGCAGAACTTGCAGACACTTTAAAGAGACGTCGGCATTTCAAAGTCAATGGTCTCTTTTTAAAAACCGTGTCCTACAAAAAATGCATTCTCCTTGTCCCCCATAATATAATGTATGTTCAGCTTGGGCACTTAATGAAAATGCAAGATAGGGTTTCTCAACCATAACACTATTGAGGTTTAAGCTTGGTCATTCTTTGTTGTGGAGACTGTCCTGTACATTGCAGGATGTTTAGTTGCAACCTTGGCTCATAAGATATCAGCCACGTTTCCCCTCTGCCTGGTAAATTCTCTCTCTCCTTTGCCTTGAGAACCTCGGTGGAGGAGAAATCAGGCTCTTGATCATTTTGACTAGTGGGCTACCAGGGAGGTGCTGGAGCCCTGGTTTCCTTGTTAAAGGTGGAGAGTGTTTAGACTTCAGGACTTTGATCAAGGGAGAGCTGAACTCTGACCAGTTCAACACTTCCCAGATTCCCCATAGGCTTGCCAAGCTGCACTCAGGGAAGCTCCCTGCTATCTGTTAAAAACCACCTTCAACAATTAAAAAAAAAAAAAAAAAAAAAAAAAAAAGCCCCTCAGAGAAGATCCCTGCTCACTAAAACCAGTGGAGCGCCTTGCAGTTACAGCGGTAGGGAGATGAATTTCACAGACTGGAAAGTATTTGGGAATTGGAAAAAGAGTCCAGCAAAATAAGCTGGCCAGCTAGACACCAAATGTGCTTTGCAGTTGCCCCTGGAGTTTGGTTTTTCCGTAAAGTCTGTTTTGAACTCCAGATTCTTTGGATGAAAAGTGAGATCTCTTTCTTGCAGATTTATGAGAAGGTGGATACTGAAAATATAATCCAATACTAAGAAGTGGAATTTCTTTTGTTAACTTCTGGTGGCTGGGAGCACTAGATCCTAGACTCAGGGACACTGTCTGAAAACCCTCAGAGATGATCAGCATTTGTGTTGTTTTGAAAACTAGTTCAGAGGGGCAAACAGAAAAAACTTGACAAAATGGGCAGAATCACCATTCCCTGAATGGAATGCCTCAAAACTATAGAGATAATCAGTTCTCCCCAAAGCAGTTCATACAGTGAATTAAACTTTTTAGTCTTAAGTTCTGAAAGAATTTATTTTGGTGATGGCTGGAATTTAACAAAATGGTTCTAGGCTTATCTGATAGGGGAAAAACACAAGTAAAAAGAAATAAAACATTTTTGGAAATGAATAATAAAGAAATACTTTCCAAATATTAAAAAAATACAAGTTAATTAAAACAGGAGGGTAAAGGCCAAAGAACAGAGAGACAAAAATAGAAATCCAAGTACATATAAGCATTTAGTGAAATTTTTGAATCAGTAGGGAATTTTTTTGGACAAAGGATTGATAACGTGTGGGGATCCAAAGGATAGATTTATACTTTGTACCACACACCAAAATAAATTCTAGAAGGACTGAAAATTTAAATGTTTAAAATGAAATGATCAAAGAGCTAGAAGATCATTTAGATGAATATTGCTATAATCTTAGGTTTAGAGCTTTTAAAGTATAATAATAGTATAGAAACCATAAAGAAAAATACAGATTTGAATATATCAAAATTCTACACTTTCATAAATAAAAAGGCATGAATAAGATATAATAACAAGTTACAGAAATGTTTGCAACATTAATCATTCTCTTAAGATGATCTTACTATATAAAATGTGGAGGGGCCAGAAAGGACGTAGCTTAGTGCTAAAGTGCTTACCTAGCATGTGGGAGGTCCTGGGTTTGGTCCCAACACCAAAAAAGAAAAATAAATACACACACACAAATATATATATAAATATATGATATACATATTTATGTGTATAAACTATATATAAATATAATACATACAAGCTATATTGTATTTACATATTAAAACACACACATGCATCACCTCAATAAAAATAGTCTTACTGCATAATTTACAGGAGAAAAATATATATGAAAGTCAACAAATAGTCAAAAAAGTTCAACTTTACTAGTAATCAGAGAAATGGAAAAAAAATCAAACAAGATAAAATTGTTATTAGGTTGGCAAAAAATTTTAAAGATTCACAATATTCATTACTTGCCAGCTTGTAAGCACTGTCACATCTTACTAGGGAAAATATAAATTGGTACCCTCTTTCTAGACTTGCGTTGTTCAATAGAACTTTCTAGGATAATGAAAATGTTCTGTGTCTGTGTTGTCCAATAGGGTAGCTTCTAGCCATATGTGACTGTTGACACTTGAAATGTGTCTAGGGAGGTTGAGGACGTGAATTTTTATTTTATTTGTTAATTTAAATAGTCACATGTGGTTACTGTATTGAAGACCAGAAGATAATTTGGCAATATATATCATATGCTTTAAAAAATATGATGGGGTCTACTTTTCCATCCAACAATTCCATATCTTAAAGATAAATCCAAATGGTCACAGAAAAGTACCTAAACATATGCTAATGGTCGTGCTGTTTAAAGCAATAAAAAGTTGAAAATGACATAAATGTTCAACAACAGGGGATTTAAGTAAGACATGTAATATGCAGAGTATTAAATATGTATTGTATATTTTGCATGCTGGGAAGATATTTTAGGAGAAATAGGCAATGTTTATACTCTAGGGAGAAAATGCGGTTAGTTACCAAACATTGTATGCATTTTGATTCTACCTTTGTAAAAAATGAAACACATTTATGTATGACTATTTACCTGATATGGTAATGGTATTTCTCTCTAGAAGCACGATTTTTTAACTTCTGTTTTTATGCTTTTCTGAATTTTTAAAATTTTCTATAATAAGCATATATTAATTTTATTTTCAACAAAAATACATTAGTTTTTTAAAAATCAGGTGTGGAGAAAGAAGGTCTCTAACCAGTGTGCTGAGTTCCTTGCCCCTCTATTTATACAAGAAGTTGCTTCTTTTGTATTTACTCCTGAAATAAATTTTTGAATGTGCTAGTGGATCTTTTGAAGCACATTAGGGACCCCAAAATGCTCAAGGGGTAGGGAAACCTTTACAGGCACATACCTTTACATTTAGGTGGATGACTTTGAGTTCCTTTGGTTGTCCTGTTACCTGAAGGCAGGGATAGTATGTGCTGAATAAAAACTTGCTAGGATTTGGTTGTTCATGTGTGCAGCTCCAGCTTATCACCTCCAGCCAGGCTAATTTATGTGACTGTTGAGTCCAGAGCTGGGGGATGGGCCAACAGGCAACCAGGACAGACAGCCTCCTGGGGTGGTCCCTAAAGATATAGTCTTTTGTCTTAGAACCTCCTGAGACATTGCTGTCCAGCACCCAACCACAGCAGAGCAGGAAGGGAAAAAATGCTGACTTGTTTTTTCCTTGGGCTTCTAAGATCTGCTGGCTGCCTAGACCCTGTCTACAGGCTGAGACCAGTGGATCACAGGGAAAGGAATCCACCATTCTCTTCTTCTCCCCAACCCTGCAACTGGTTCTCTTTTCCATGGCATTGAATCCCAGCTCATTTCGACTTCAGGCAGGATGCATCTCTGGCTTGGAGGGAACCCAGATTATGCATTTAATGGAATGTCATGTTTTCTCAACCAGGAGCAAAGACTGCCTAATGATAACCTAGGACACCACAGTAACACAATAGGGCATTATTAGCAGCTTTGGCGACTGGGCTGCACTAGGCTTTATACTGATGGAATTTCATGTTCATTTAAACATGCTTTTCTTGTTATAGTCAGGAAAAGTAGATTGCTGGGAATTCAATCAGGGATTTGAAAAGTCAGATTTGGAAGGCCTCTGTCCAGAAGAAAAACAGTAAAGGAGCAGTTAGCCTCTTCTAAGTCTTCCAGGCCAGGATTGCAAAGATCAGTGCACCCATTTGACCAACCCCTGGACAAAAATGGCCCTCTCCTTCAGGGCCCTTCTGTTATTACAATATACATTTATGTATCACACATTGGTTTATTTTATAAAAATTGAGCTATTAGACACTTAATTGCAGAAAGTGGATTTTCCATCTTGACTCTGGCTATAGTATATATGCCCTAAAGACTTCAAAAATAGAACATAGGGAATAGAACAGGAGAGTGGAGGAGGTGGCAGGGTGGGAGAAGGCACTGAACAGCTCTATTTATAGAACTTTCCAAAGTCAAAACCTGTCATTTCTTTCCTGCACCCAATAAATCCTTACATTGAAAAAGGCCCCCCACAGCCTCACCATGTGCTCCTTACCATGGTAGCCCCAAGTCCCTTTTCCTTTTTGTCCAGCATCAGTTTTCACCTCTTTTCCCCATACACAGGCACCCCATCTTGCCATCCACCCAGACTTCCAACCACAGCACCCAGCATTGGGTGACCCCCTGGTGGTGATGATTTGTAGGACCCTTACTATGTGTTATGCCCCAGAGGTATGGTCATGAGACAGATTTTTGTAGTGTTAGACTGGAAACATCACTACCGGGTCTAGTATTGCTTTTCTGAGAAAATACCTTCTGGATTCCCAACTATCTACTCACAAAAGAAATTCTTTAGAGTTGAAACTTATGCAAGTCTCACAAACTCTTACACTCCTTTACGAAGACATCAGAGACAACCTTTTTTGGTAGGTAGAGCCAGCAGGATTGCTGTTCCTAATTTATGGATAAGAAGAAAATCTTTGTTCAACCCACTGGGTTAAGTGACCTGCTCAGGGACGGGGATTAGATCATGACACAACTAGAACGACGTCTGCTTCTGACTCCCAGCCCAGTTCTTTCTGTTCATCTCTGCCCTGCACAGTTGGGCTATAATGAGAAGCACATGGCAGTACAACTGGAGGAACTGGGTGGGTTCCAGGAGTTAAAATTCCCTGCATCAGAGTTTCAGTAAATCATGGTACAGAAAGCAGCTCAGATTGCTTAATTGAGGAACTACTGCTCCACTGTTAAATCAGCTGCAGTTGATTGAAAGTTTCAGGAACTCCGACCCCCTGCAGCCCACCCAGATGCTATAAGGATCTCGGGGGGGGGGGGGTGAAGTGATGGAGCTGACCTTGAGGTATATTAGGACATCTGGTTATCCTGCACTTAAAGGTCCGATAAGTTGGTGAATTGTTCAGACTGAATCTGAATGGAAGAGGGAAACTCAAGTTTGCAGATGGGCTAAGACACATGGATGTAGCTTATTTCAGAAATACTTTGGAAGATGGCTTAACATAATGAAAATGCAAAATTGGCTCTGAAGAAGGAAAACGAGTCCATTAGAAAGTACTTTTAAAGTGCTGCAATAATAACTTAAAAAGACATCAGAAAAAGAATTCTTCAGAGGACAGGATATTTTTCCCTCCCTCCCTCCCTTTCTTTCTTTATTTCTCTCTTTCTCTGTCTTGAGATGGATTCTGTGGTTAGTTCTAAATGCTCCACCTAGGGGCTACAGTTGTAGCTCAGTGGTAGAGCCCTTGCCTACCTAGCATGGGTGAGGCCCTGGGTTCAATCCTCAGCACCACATAAAAATAAATGAATAAAATAAATGCATTGTGCCCATCTATAACTAAAAAATATTTTTTAAAAATATTTCACATATTGGGTTCCAGATTTGGAGAAGGCTTATCAGGCCAGGCAATAGTTGGTAGAACTTCCCACAAATTGGAAGGTTTGGCATATGGGTCAAAAATAAAGTAAATAAGGCAAAAGTGTTTTGTTTTTCTGTCTGGGTCAGCCAAGTAATTATCTCTACTTTCCTTAGCTGTGGAGAACTGGTAAAACTCAATGTCAAGCTGAGAATAGAATCCAGGAGTGCTGGAAGAAGACATCCGTCCTAAGATAACCTATAATTATCTCCAAATGCTAAAGGACTCCTAGTGGTCTAGGAATAAAGACCTTTGGCATCCCTTAAGGAGACTTGGCTGTCACATAAATGCAAATGAGATTTGCTTCATGCTAATTTAGAACGTGTATCCATTTTTGGTGTGGGAGCAAGAGAATGGATCTCACTTCTCCCACTCATGATTCTGTAGCAAAAGAGAAAGAAGGTATTTGGGCATTACTTGTCATGGTTTTCTGATGTGTCAGGGTCATATTGAAAAAGTAATGAGATTTCTTC
Source organism: Marmota marmota marmota (assembly GCF_001458135.2). Classification (NCBI taxonomy): domain Eukaryota; kingdom Metazoa; phylum Chordata; class Mammalia; order Rodentia; family Sciuridae; genus Marmota; species Marmota marmota. Next base: position 4,325,139 of record NW_025999977.1, on the reverse strand, counting down.
AGTTTGACTCAACTGATTCTTTCCATTCATTTAGTGTAAATACATCTCAATATTGAACTTAGGAGTGGACAACAGTAAAGATAGGTATAACACAATACTTGATGCAAACAATGTCTGGTAACATTTCACCATTTAGTCTGTGCAGTTCTCATAATATCTATACAGTCACGATCACCATTTCACACATGAGGAAAATGAGGTTTAGGGAAGCTAGCCCAGGCCACTCTCAGTGGTGAAATCAAGGCTCAGCCCCAAGCCTCTCTGACTTACAATCTCTGTACTAAGATGAAGAATCCGAATAGGCCAAAGAATATTTAACCAGCCGGGCTTGGTGGTGCACACCTGAAATCCCAGCAGCTCAGGAGGCTGAGGCAGGAGGATTGCGAGTTCAAAGCCAGCCTCAGCAAAGGCAGGGTGCTAAGTAACTCAGTGAGACCCTGTCTCTAAATAAAATACAAAATAGGGCTGGGGATGAGGCTCAGTGGTCAAGTGCCCTGGGTTCAATCCTCGGTACCCAAAATATAAACAAAGAAACAAACAAACATTGAGACAATCAGAGTTGGTGAGGTTATGCTACGGTAACAAACAGGCCCAATTTCAGTAAAACAGGAAAAGTTTATTCTTTGGATATGCTCCATGTTTGATGGGGTACAACAGGGGCTCCTCGTGGTTGTTTTGGGAGCCAGGCTGACAGAGACTCCTTCTTGGCACCTGTTTCACCATCCAGCTGCAAAGGAAGAAAATGCTGGAAAATGCCTTGTTGGCAGGGAGATGCTCCAGCTAGAAATGGCAGCCCATTGGCCAGAACTAGTTCACATGGCCTCATCCTATGGAAAGGGACCAAAGAGATGTGTCCAAAAGAAAAGGAAAGCCAGAAATGAGTGGGCATGAAATGCCTCTACTGCAAACATAATTATACACTGCTATGACCTGAGTAAGCAAGAAAGAAATAATCATAGAGATAGGGGAAGAGGTAAGACTTCTGGAAAAAAGGTCAATTTGGAGCTATGTCTTGGCTCTCTTCATCAGTCTGGAATTACTGTCAGACATGAGACTTCACATCTGCCCAGGATTGGAATGTGATGCCTCCTGTTCATTTCCTCCTCTCCCCAACCTTCCCTACTTCAGGTGAAACATTCAGTGCAGTGGGTAGGGGATAAATTAGATTAAATGAAAGGTTGAAAGAGAGATTAGAAGTGCTTCTCTGCCACCTAAGTTTACATGAATATTTGTGAAAGATAAGAATCTCTTTTTCCATAGTTGATGGAATGTGAGGGAATTTGACAGGCCGGGGAGGGAAAGAAGCCCTTAAATGCTGTAGCGGCTGAACTAAGAAGGATGCCCATATACTAAGAGACTGACTCAGAGTTGAATCAAGTGTCTGGGCTCCAACTAGTGTTTCTCCAAGTGGGTGTTGTTGGCTATTCAGTGAGATAGTTTTTCACTAGAAAGGACTGGAGGATGCTTAGCCTCTCTGATCCTTGCTTTCCGAGTACCATTAGCCTTCTAGTCATTGTGATAACCAATACATAAATGCCTTTGCATTTGCTTTTATTTTTGGTACCAGGAATGGAATCCGGGGCACTTAACCAATGAGCCACATCCCCAGCCATTTTTTAAATATTTTATTTAGAGACAGGGTCTTGCTAAGTTGCTGAGGGTCTCTCTAAACTGCTGAGGACAGCCTTGAATTTGTGATCCTCTTGCCTCAGCCACTCAAGTTGCATGGAATAGAGGCATGTGCCACTGTGCCCAGAGAGATGTTATTTTAGATTGTGGTAAGAGGAGCTCAACATGATATAGAGGAAGAAAAGACAAGGTTACAGGTAGGTTGTGCTTTGCTCTTCAGTGTCACCAGGTCCCACCACGTCTGCATACACATGTAAACCACGCTGTTCACTAACTTGGACAGATTTCTGCTCCCTTTCTGACAAGACTCCAGGCATGGACTGTACTCTGGTGCTTCATGGCGATGAACAGAGCCTCAAACATAGGGGTTCAGAGGAACAGCTTTGGTATTAGGTATTTCCATTTTCAAGTGTCAGCTCCATCATTCACCAAGCATTATGAGCTTGGCAGATTATTTAAGTCTCTCTGAAACTCAGGTGTTTTTTTTTTCATTAATATAATAGGCATTTTAATGTATGCTCACAGAAGTGTTGTAAGGATTAAATAAAATTAAAGCCTTTCAAGAAATTATTTGGCACTTGTGTGCCAAGTGATAGATGGTGATGAAGATAGGGATACTGGTGATGGTAGTAATGGTGCTAGTGATGATAATGATGGTAAGGATGATGAGGCTATTCATGATGATGTTAGCACTGGTGACAGTAGTGGTGGTGATATTGATGGTGATGGTAGTGATGATCGTGATGGTAGTGATGGTGATAGGAATGATAATGATGATGGTGGTAAGAGATGTCAGTGGTGGTGGTGGTGATGGGGTAATGGTGGTGGCAATGGTAATGATGATGTTTGTGGTCATGGTGGTGGTGGTAATTGCCCCTAGAGAAACAGTGTGGTCCTTAGATTTTAAGGAGTCTAGGGTAAGGAACACATCATGTCAGCTTGGTATTTATCATACTGTGCTGGACTTGTGGAATTACAAAATGCTTGAGAGACATATCCTGATTCTCAAGGAGCTCTTAGCTTAGTGGAAGAGACAGGCATTGGGGAAACAGTTGTTAAAATAATTTTGGTTGATATGAGGGGGATTTAGGAGGCTTCATAGAGGAGGTGACATTGAACAGGATTTTGTCAGATTATAAACATATAGGAAAGGTAGGTGACATATCTTCTTCTCTGTGATATGAGTGCGACTCTGGAGAGGGTTTGGATTTTATCCCAACGAAAGTATGTTTTGGGATGCAAGTTTGTAAAGACAGAGAAGGCAAGTGTCTCTGTGTGGGTATCACCTATTCTTGTAGTGAGGATGTGGAAAAAAGAATAAATGAAATTGGAAGCTCTTTATACAGAGTAGCGATAGGACTTGAGCGACTTACTGAGAGCAAATGGGACAGTAAGGAGCATGTTTCAGAGGGAAAAAGCTTGGTATGGACATGCTGAGTCTGAACATGCAGGATATTTGGGTGGAGACGTTGAGTAGGCGGTTGGATTAGTGAGTTGGAACTGAAAATAAAGGCTTGAATGTTGTTAGCCCAAGGGCAGTAGTTGAGAATGTGGGTATGGCTAATAAATAATATCAAGATATTATCAGGATTTTAAAATGTCAGGAAGAGATGCAGTTTGAAGAGGAAGATGGCCAAGGTCCAGCCCAGAGGACTTGCCAACAGGAATTTTCTGGGTAAAAGAAGAAGCTTCATGAATCAGAGCTGAGAAGAAGCAGTCAGAGCAGTGAGGGGGGTAGAGATCCGGTGGAGAACTGAACCCTGGTACCAGGAGGGACCGCCTTTCAAAAGAAGGGTGCTCATCTAGGAGTTTCCCCCCACAGTCCTTTCCTTCTCTATTCCTAGTCTTGGTGGCACCATAAACCGGGGCAGTACTCCTCTTTATCACTCTGCAAGGCCTGACCATGTCAACTCCCACAGCTGCCCTGGAATACCCGTTCTCTGGCTTCTCGGTGCCTTATCTCCACCATGTTTTCCTAGTTTACTGAAACATTCTCAAAACTACTCTCTTTGCCTCCTTTCTTAACCCCTCTCCATATTTTGTATTCTTGGCACTGGTCCCAAATTGATCTTTTAAAACATAAATATAAGCTCAATACCATCTTCTCCAAGCCCCACCTCTTGGCCTTTAAACACCTATGAAACTTTTTCAGTTAAAGTATAAACTTCTTAATAAATATTCAAGACCCTTATTGCTCGGTCCACTCTGTGTTTCCCAGTTTCATCTCTGACCACTTCCTGCACCTTTGCAATTTCTAATGAAACTACTGTGCAGTTTCTGAAACTAACCCGTGCATTTTCTTGCCACTAGCTGTGATGCCCTTCACCACTGCTCCCATCCTTACCTAGGTGGTGCCCACTTATCCTTTGATAAGATTACTCCTACTGGGTCCCCTCCCATCATTAGTTGTGGGCTCCCTGGGTTCCAAAAGTAGTTAAGAAAAAACAGCCCCCTCCCACATTACATCTTTATTCAAAATCCCTTCCCTGGCCAGGCAAGGTGGTGCACGCAAGTAATCCCAGCTGCTCAGGAAGCTGAGGCAGGAGGATCACAAGTTCAAAGCCAGCCTCAGCAAAAGCAAGGCAGTAAGCAACTCAGTGAAACCTGTCTCTAAATAAAATACAAAATAGGGTTGGGAATGTGGCTCTGAGTTCAATCCCTGATTAAAAAAAAATCCCTTCCATGTTCAGAATTTCACAGCCCCATATAACTCATATCCCATAATAAGCAGTGCAGTGGTACATTATCAAGAAATGGAGAAGAAAATAAAGGAAGAGAAACCAAGAAGGGATGATGGGAGGGAAAGTAGAAGTACTGGGGACTAAAATGGAGCAAATTATTCCATCCATGTATGATTATGTCAAAATGAACCCCACTATTATGTATAACTACAGTGCAATAATAAAAACATTTTTAAAAGAGAGAAATGGACATGGAAAACTCCAGGGTTTGTCCTCCAGTGTCTCTTCCAGTGACCTTATCTTCTTTTCCTCATCCCAGATATGCAATAAGATGAACCCCTGATTAATAAGTACCTGTAGGATCCCTCTGGAATATGGCTTTTCCAACATTTGATGGCATAAAGATTGTGATCAGAATCATAACCATTCTGCCACTACCCACTACATAAAAATAATGAAAATATTAGGTTTATAGAAAACGTAGAAAATAAAAGTGAAGAATCTTGAGTGTAAGTTTCCAACAGTCATAGTCACCATGGATCATACTAAGCATAAATAAATGTGAGGTATAAAGATCATTGTTAACAGGACAGCCAAACGTTCTGATTTGTCCATGACAGCAATGGTTTATTCTTATTGTCCCAGAGTAATTAACAATGCCCTCTTTAATTCTCAGAAGTGTCTCCATTTGAATTTTAAATTAAATGGTCTTCCTGAGTATTAACTGTCATACAAAATATCGAAGAAATAAAAGGGAGGAGGATTGAAGGCACCTTGCATACTTTGTTCCATTAAAATGGGGAGCTATGTCAGCACTCCCAGTGCCATTAAAGTGGCCCAATTTTAAACTTTTCCTGGAATACCCACTCCCAAATTCCCATAATAATTAGTGAAAATTCTCTGGTACTGCTCACTATCTCAGACCCAACACTGAACGTAATTGTACATTTCCTGACCCCTCCATACGAGGGCAGCATTGCACAGTGGTTAAGAGCACAGAGTTCCACATCAGGAAGACTTTATGAACAGTGTTTGGAACCAAGAGTATGAACTCTTAAGAAAAAAGAGTTCAAATCCCAATCCTACCACTTAATAGCTGTGTGTCCTTGAGCTTCTCAATGTGTACTTAGCTTCTCTGTGAAGTCAGGTTTCTCATCTGTAAAAAGGGCAACAGTAGTATGTATTGCATAGGGTCCTGCTCAGAACAGAGCAGGTCACAATGCTAACTGTGATGATGACATGGCAATGAATATAAAGTGCCTAGAACAATTCCTGCTGCTTAGTGAGTACTCAGTACATGGAAAATGTTGTAATTATCAATCTTTGTACATTACTAAGAACCTGCTAGGTACTCAGAAATCAGCTGGCTGAATCAATAAATAGCACACTCTAAATAGGTCCAGCAAGATAAGAACTAAAATGTTTTAGCTGAAATAAAGGCCTTGATGACTTTTGGAAGTGTTATTTCAGGGAATCATGTAAGCCCCCAAACTAAAATTGAATAGGAGGGGCTCAATGAAAATGAGAAAGTTTGCAACTTTGGAAAAAGAAGCTAAGCATAGACAGCTTCTCCCTCCTTTGTCCCCCATTATCACCTAAAACTGACCCATTCTCCCCAAAGAGAAGATCTTAGGATGTGTCCAGGGGAAGCTGATGTCCATAGGATGGTGGCACTGACGTGCAAAACACTTATAAGAAACGACACTAGAAAGCAAAACAGTGGACTGAGTCTGAAGGAGGTCAATCAGAGTTGACTTTCAATTCTGTTGCCAAGTTATAAAAAACACGGAGAAAAAGATTTTCAAGGAGTAATATTCCATTGTGTATATATACCACATTTTCTTTATCCATTCATCTATTGAAGCATACCTAGGTTGGTTCTGCAACCAATCTAGATGTGAATTTAGGTTTAGCTATTGTGAATTGTGTTGCTATAAACATTGATATGGCTTTGTCCCTGTAGTATGCTGTTTGTAAGTCCTTTGGGTATAGACCAAGGAGAGGGATAGCTGGGTCAAATTGTGGTTCCATTCCCAGTTTTCCAAGGAATCTCCATACTGCTTTCCATATTAGCTGCACCATTTTGTAGTCCCACGAGCAGTGTATGAGTGTATCTTTCCCCCCATATCCTCGCCAACACTTATTGTTTTTTGTATTCTAAGCTGCCATTCTGACTGTAGTGAGATGAAATAAAATCATGGCATTTGCAGGTAAATGGATGGAATTAGAGAATACGATGCTAAGTGAAGTTAGCCAAAACCAAATGCTGAATGTTTCCTCTGATATAAGGAGGCTGATTCATAGTGGGGTTGGAAGGAGGCGCATGGGAAGATTAGACGAACTCTAAATAAGGCAAAAGGGAGGGAGGGGAAGGGAGGGTGCAAGGGGGTACAAAACATGGTGGAATGAGGTGGATATCATTTCTCTAAGTCATGTATGAAGACACAAATGGTGTGAATATACTTTGTATATAACCAGAGATATGAAAAATTGTGCTCTATACATGTAATATGAATTGTAATGCATTCTGCTGTCATATATAACAAATAAGAATAAAAAAATTTAAAAAGAAGACTTTCAAGTTGAGAGTTTCAAGAACAGCCCCAAATCTGTAAGTAAGTTTGAAGTAAATAGTGGAACACAAGAGGGACAAGACCATCCCCAGGAAGCCCTGTTGCCATTGTGCTTCATTATAAAGAAACAGCTGCGTTGGATGGCAGAAGGGGAAGTTAAACCACAGAGGAGACACCTGTGGACATCAGGAATCTTCATAAGAGTGACTCTGTCCAGCATTACTGAGTCCCTCCCATAGACCCTAGGCCTCCTGAGGAATGGGAGAATCCTGTGTTTGATTATGTGGCTACAATGGGGATAAGGAATGAGGCCCTAGCCTCAGTACAGTGCAATGTGAATCTGGGGTAGAGACCACACACACACACATACACACACACAAAAGAAAGCGAAAGCCCTACATATGGCAAGCTAGAATGGTGTATCCATTTCCAAAACAAATAAACATTGCAAGGAAAAAGTTCCTTTGTGGAAATAATCCACAATTCTGTTGCATTCCCCATTCTCCCCTGATTGATAAAACAACATAAACTCACTTAGTCATCAAGACCAATGCCCATTCCCTAGATTAAGTTCTTGGAGAAGTATATAAGTATGAGATGATGCAAAGAAACAATATAATACGTGTACACATATAAATATATGTATATTAGATACATACATATCAAATGATATGCATATACATATGTACATATCAAATATAGTTTGGAGCTCAGTGACACCTATCATATACAAGGATTAACAATAGAGCCCGCAAAATTTTAGTAAAGTAAGTGATTAAACAAAACTCTTGAGGTAAAAGAAGAATGTATTAATAGAAAGCATTTTCAGTAGTGAAAAAAAAAGGTCAAATTATAGAACCATGTGACTTCATCAAGGTTAAATAAAACAAGAAAACTGTGAAACACATTAAAATATGAAATGAGAAGACAAGGAAACCTAGAACAATTCAGGAAGTATAAAATAAGATAGTCGATTTTTAAAGTCACCTGAGAAGCAGTCAAGAGCAGATGGCAATGCAGAAAATGAAATAAATGATAAAGGCACATTTGAGGAATTCTCATAATTTGAACAGGAAACTGATTTAGTTAGATAAAAGTGATGAGAGAGAAGATGATACATAGAGAATGACAAAAAGAGATATTCAAAGTTACTGGATATTTTTCATTGTGGAAATATAGTCTAGAAGAAACATTCAAAGAGAATTTTTCTGATTTTAGAAAAAAGAATATAATGCTAAGAAGATGCAGATTGAATAGACTCACCAAGTAACAATTGAAATTAATTAATTTTTAAGAGACTAAATAATAAAAAATTTCCTGGTGTACATTTTTTATTTTAAGGACTAAAGAAGAATCATACATGAGAAGAAAACAATGCCCTAAAAAAACTCTTCAGTGTTAAATGGAGAGAAAATGTGATTGACAAAATTCATCTTTTATGATGGGTAAAATTATTCTGGTGAATATTCGGACTAACAGGTGTACCTAACCAAGTGTTACTTGCAAGTGAAGAAAATATGAAAGCATTTCCAATAGATATGCATTCTTCTAGAAAGGAGAATACAGATCATTTGCATCAAGACATTATTATCCAAAAAGCAAATCAAGTTTTAAAAAGACATTTATAATAGTTGTCACATAAAAGAAGTGGTAATGACCATGGAAACCTTTTCAGCAAAAGTAGGTCTTATTAGTATTTTCAATAAGTGTTGAGTTGACAGCCTCTTTAGCACACGTGAACAATCTGTCATGAGAAAGGAACAAATTGAAAATGAGATTTTTGGAGAAAAAGCCTACAATATTTCTGAATATTCAAATCCATTGGCAGCCCTGACTGCCCCACTGAATACTGCAAAAATCAGATCTAGTATATCTGAAGACAGGTTGAGAAACTTTTTCCAGAACTTAAGCAGAGGTATGCAAAAATTAAAATTATGAAGAAAGAGCTTAGAAATACAAAGGATACCTCATGGATGTCAACAAGAATTCTATGAAGAGAGCCTTTATGAGAAATACCACAGAAAACAGTCATGACACAGATAGTTTTCCTGAGCTACAGAAAGAGCAGAGTCTTCAGATCCAAATGATGGATGAAGTACTCAGCCTGATTTTTCAAAATGATCAATAATTTTAAATAAATCTTAAAATATATTAATAAATAGGGAAAATGTGCATTCTTCCAAAAAGGAAAATAAGAGGCTTCTCCAACCGAAAGAAAATGAGACTTGATTGGCTTTATTTTTTTTAACTCTACAGTAAATGCTCAAAAGCCTCAATTATTATAATCTTGAGTGAAATATGGTTTTTAAATTCCTTAGCCAGCATTTCTCAGACATGCAAAAATTCACAATGTATGCCATCCACAGGCCCTTGCTGAATAAAATACTTGAAAATACTGTATGTCAAAATGGAAAATATATTTGAAATAAAGTATGAGAAAAAGACATGGCATAAAAGAACCAGAAATAAGGAATGGCCTTAGAAAAGTTAAGAAGTAATAATAATGTTATTATTATGTAGCAAGACACAAACTTTAGAGAATAGATTTTCAAAAGACAAACTGTATTCAAGATAGCAAAAAATAATTGCTCTTACATTTATACATACATGGATATGTAGTTTATTTTTAGCTTCCAAAATCCTCTTCTTCCTCCTAAGTCCAACTACTAAATCCCCAAGTCTGGAACACAGTAGTAATAATCACCCAATCTTGTTATTTTTTAGACATTCCCTTAGTTAAGATTTCCCCATTTAGATTTTGCCTTTCCCTCACCAACAGAATCTGGGTGTTTGAGGGTGGGGGTGGCTGACTTATCCTGGTGAGGAGATCATTTGATTCCAGACCAGTTGATTTCATGGAAAGTTCTAAGACATCTTTAAGGAACAGAAAATAAACAGGAAAAGATAGAGCATTTCTCAGTTTATTTAGGAAGCTAGCACAAATCAGACGTCAATAGCTATCAAAGATAGTATGTTCACAGGCAAAACTTTTGAATATAAACTTTCAATCCTAAATTAAATACATTTCCAACAAAACTAACAGTATAGTAAAAGAATACTATGTTACAACCCAGTGAAATTTATCCTAGAAATGCATGGATGCTTCAATATTTAGAAAATATTTTAAGATAACTCACATTTATTTTGACTGCTGGAGATGAAAACCACATTATCTCAGCCGAAATCTGAAAGACATCTGTCTGAATACTTCCACGTTCCAGGGACAGAGAAGATATGAATAGTAATTAATCAAGCTGATTTAATAAATATATTTTGAACCCCATGCCCCTCAGAGAATAAACTTTCCTTTCAAATGCCCATGAAATATTTATTAGGTCACAAAGAATGCCTCCATGTATATCCCAAGGCACAATTTTTTTCCAGTTCACATTCTCAGTAATAAATAACAGGAAATGAGTGGCGAAGTACACTAAAACTTCAGTTATCAGGGCGGGGAAATATAGATTTTTTTTTATATTAGCTTGTCATGAGAAAGACATGATAGTGGATATAAGGATAGCAAAAAATAGAAAGTAACTGTCTGAGACAGAGGTTGGCAAACTATGGCCTTTAGTCTGTTTTTGTAAATAAAATTTTATTGTAGCATAACCACATGCATTTGTTCTCCTACTGTCAATGGCTGCTTTTGTGCTGCAAAAGAACAGTTCAATAGTTGCCATGGAGACCGTAGGCCGGCTCCCATCAGCCTAAAATATTTACTGCCTGGCCCTTTGGAGAAAAAGTTCACTGAATCCTGGGCTGAGAACCTGTAACTCAATAGAGAATGGGCCGAAAATAATGATACAAGGGTTACCTTCATGAGTGTGGACCTGTACTGTCACCCAGGACCCTTGTTTACAAAACATTTGACTTAATGGGCTACTAGAACCATCTTGAAATTCTCAATACTTTTCAAAGAGGCCCTGCATATTTGTTTTACACTGGATTCTACGAATTATGTAGCCAGACCTAACTGATACAAAGAAACCCAAAGGAACAATAAATTTTTAAAATTGTGGCTTATAATTAAATACTTCCAAATTAAAACTATAATGAAATCATTTAGTCCTTCCTCTGCCACCTCACTGCATGGTCTGGTTTACCTTGATGTGGACACAGTCTGTAGGACAGTTGCCTCCCTAAGACCTAAACATGAATCTCCCATTCTTGGCACCTGCCACCCTCTCTCTTTTCATAATTCTCAAGGAACAGAAGGGGCAACTGAGAACTCTCTATTGCTTCTGTCTTCTTCCTTTAGCTAAAGAATTCAGAAAAAAAAATCTCCCTTTGGACAAAATCTTATTTCCAAACCACCTATCTTGCTGCAAAATCACGTTTTAAATCTCAAATATTAGCTTTTTCTTCTTTGCATCACTGCTTGAAACAGCCAATCTCCCACCCCTCGACTGTGGTCCCTGGCAGATGGATGCCTTGGACAGACATGGTGTGTTAGGTCACTTTCTGTACAAATGCCAGAGAAAAAGAGCACAGTAAAGTGTTAAAATATTCCCCCTAATATATATAAAAATATAGTTATAAAAATGTTCAACATATTGCTGTTAAAAGTGAAAAAAAGGAAGCTATCCAATGTACAAAAAGGAATTAATGGTAATAATAATGTATGTATAATATGCAGATCTTGGAAATGATGCTTGGGAACATTATTTAATGAAAATTAAAGTTGTGTTCATTAACCATACTAACAGGTAAGAAGAGCAGGAATAATAACCTATAAGTGGACAAAGTGTACATGCCTAGAGGAAAAGTCTAGAAACTGAGTCACTATAATATGGGCAGTGATTATACCTGCAATGTGGGATGATAGGTGATCTTCATTTTCTTCTCTTTGCTTGTCCCCTCCTGTTCCGGTTTCTAACAATGAACATGTTGCTGTAGTGATAGAGTATTTTAAAGTCCACTCCTGTAGTGCCCTCATTCTGAGTCACTTCCTCCTAGGTGATAATATCCATAGCCACTCTTTGAAGGGAGGCAGAGTGGCTCTTATGGCCTCATCTCTGAATGTGGAGAGTGTGAGAAATAAGTCACTGCTGTGCACTCCATTATGGGAAATATCTTCTGGGCAACTAACCCATTGTCTGTGTTTTTTTTTTGTTGTTGTTGTTGTTCCAATTAGTTATACATGACAGTAGAATGTACTTTGACACACCATACATAAATGGAGTATAATTTCTCATTCTTCTGGTTGTACATGATGTAGAATCACAATGAATCGTGTACTCATATATGTAGATAGGGTATTAATGTCAGATTCATTCTACTGTCTTTCTTGTTTTTTTTTGGAGGGGTGGGAGTACCAGGGTTTGAACTCAGGGGCACTCAGCCCTATTTTGTATTTTATTTAGGGACAGGATCTCACTGAGTTGTTTAGTGCCGCACTTTTGCTGAGGCTGGCTTTGAACTCACAATCCTCCTACCTCAGCCTCCCGAGCCACTGGGATTATAAGTGTGAGCCACCAAGACCGGTATCCTTCTCTTATATTGAATTTGCACCAAGAATACCAATAGTTGATATTAGGAAATGTTTCTAGGCTTTTCCTGCTGTGTGTGTTTATGTGTTTGTGTGTGTGTGTGTGCATGTGTGTGTTTGTGTTGGAAAAGGTAGAGTGGGGATAAAGGAAACAGATATTTTGTTATAATATTGTTTTGATGTGACTCATGGAAAAAAATACACATTACATCTTAATGCAGCACATATGTGATGCACATAATTGACCAAAAGTTTCATGCAACATTGCTTTTTGTTTCTACATGCAGTATATTCTGATATTTCAATTTTATTATTATTCTTCTTTAAGGTTGGCAATATCCCACCAAACTGATTTCCCAATTCACAAGTAGATTGCATTCTGCAGTTTAGAAGTCATTGTTTTCAAATCAGTAGGGCGGGGCTGGCCATCCTGGGCTGGGGTCTCCACAACCCAGGAAAGAGCAGGATGGGTGGTCTCAAACTCAAGAGTACAGTACTTGGGGACTGGATTTGGGGCTGGGCTGGTATCTAAAGAAGTTGGAATGGAGACAAAAGTCAAGCTCAACCTCTGTGAGCAGAAGGGATGTTTGGCTGTGACCCCAGACAGTAACAGGAGGACAAAGGCTGAAGGCGTGGGCAGGCTTACGGTTCCAGCCAGTTAGGGTGCAGTGTGAGGTCACAGGAAGGAGGAGGCCAAGGAGGAAGCGGGGGAGAGGGGCACACTAGCAGGTGGGTGCAGCATCTCTGAACTAATTGTGGGTCCACTTAATGACATGTGAGGCTGCTGATATATCCATGGCCTTCCCAGGTTGGCTGGGGACCTGTATGGTTCACTGAGGTCATTAGTGACTTCAGCTGGGTGAGGCTAAAGAAAAGCAGGGGCTGACAGTTTTATAATTTCCACCCTTAGAGCTATTCTGCTTTTCTAGATTAAGAGACTCTGGCTGATGGTTGCAACTATAAGCCGCCTTCTTCCCTTTTATTATATTCAAATCTATATGCAAAAGAAAGGGGGACAATTTCAAGCCAGTTTGGCCCATTTAGTCCTGACTCTGGTGTGGCTAATGGAAAGAGCCTGTGTTTTCTGAGGTGCTAAACCACAGAGAGGCTTGTGAACTCTTATAAACACAGAACAATGCATTTTTTTTAATCCAGAAAACAAATCAGAATAAAATTTAGAGTTCTTTTTTTTTTTTTAGAGAGAGAGAGAGAGAGAGAGAGAATTTTTTTAATATTTATTTTTCAGTTTTCGGTGGACACAACATCTTTATTTTATTTTTATGTGGTGCTGAGGATCAAACCCAGCACCCCGCGTATGCCAGGAGAGCGCATTACCGCTTGAGCCACATCCCCAGCCCAAATTTGGGGTTCTTATTTTGCTCCTACTTTTTGCATATTAGACCCTTGGAAATAATTGAATGCAATGCCTGGTTCCATGCAGAATTTCTCACTGGGAACACACAGTGAGTGCCATGTCACAAAACTTTCTTAACTTCTTACCATGTTCCAAACACTGGAGAGAGCATAGCAAAACAAAAATAAGAAACTCTGGCGCTGCCCCCAGCAGGGACTCTCCTCAGACCACTAGTGAGAACTGGTGACTGTCCCTTCCATAGGTGGTGAGTGAGCTCTTCTGCAAAGGCACATCAGCATGAGAGGGTATGGACTCTGACCTGGAGTATTGAATTGAATATTAACCAAGTGCCCAAAATCCCAAGAGGAAGCCTGTACCTTCCACATCCTCCTGATATCCAGAAGACACGTGGAAATCTTCAGGGACTAGAACTGTTTATGAGTTAGGATTTGACGACACCAAAATCAGAGACCTTTCACATTCACTGATTTCTAGAACGTGGCACTGTAACTCTCTGTAACTGCAGTTTACTCAGCAATTATGTGTTAAAAGCATTTCTGGAAAGAAAAATATCCACAACTAAGTCCAATGGAACATTTTCGAGTCTTATTTGTATTTGGACTCAGAAGGAATTTTTTGTTTCTATCTAACAGCTTGGGACGACAACGTCTGGGCAAGCCATAGCGTCTGAATATATTATTGGGACTCCATAGCTAGAATTTAAAATCATTAACTCTTAAATAGGCTGGCATGATAAATGAGATGTTTTATATAGTGTAAAGTGGAGAGAATCTGGAATTGGATTCACTCACTGCCGTTCATTTCTCCAACCAATATCTGGCTTCTTCCAGCTGCGACTAGGACTCCACTTAGATCCTTGGGGTTGAGAAGAAGCCAAGGGTCTGAATTACCCAGAGTTGATTATTCTGGGAATAGCCCCTGGGGCAGTTTCCAAACCACAAAGTCGTTCACAAGGCAAAAGGCAAGGGAGACATGCATTATGCAGCAGAAAATTCAGACTGAGACAAAGTCCCATCATGCGCATCACCCTGGGAAAGGGGCAGGAACTCTACTGGGTTCCCATGAGTATTTGCTAGAGGGTCAGATGATGAGCTTTGATGCTTGAGGACTGTACAGCTCAAATATGGCACAAGGGGATATATTTTGGTGAAGGCTTAGTTAATTATGTAAGAAATGATCACTTATATATACATGTACACATACGAAACAACAAACCTCAACATTGACTGGGCAGCTGTTAGCAGGGATGAGGTGGGAAAAAGGGGCCTGTCAGTACCATCCGGCCCCCAGTTTGTGTCAAAGCTTCCATTTTCTTCTTGAGAAAATTTGGCATCTGCCCATTAGAAGAAAGGGTTTTGATGACCCCAGATTTAAAAAAAAAAAAAAAATTAACACCCAGGATAGTCCTTTGGACCTGTCTCTCTACCTAGCATCAACAAATCCAGTGAATCTCAAAATCATATAAATTTTACATGTCAGTTGAATAGAATAGTGAAAATGAAATATTTTTTAAAATTTTTTAATTTGTTTTAATTAGTTATACATGAGAGTAGAAAATGAAATGTTTTAAGACAAAATAAAGTGTGCCTTTTCTTCAGGTGACCCTGTTTAATAAATCAAGGAATGTGAATTGATTTGTGGGCTGTAAAATAGGGCCAATCCTTAGAATTAAGAAATTATAATCCAAAGAAGGGAGGCGGGAACAGTGTCCCGATTTTAGTTTGAGTTCCTATTTCATTTGTGTTCCTCCCAGTAAAATTTCCTCAGTGCAGATATCTCTACTGGTGAAGAAATAGTCACAGTTAGAGGAGGTATGGGGATTCCCCATTTATCCTTAGGCATCTTACCCTACTCCTCAAATTTCAAATTCTGTTAATATAGACCAAAAAACAGCATTGCATTTCAGAAGTAAGTGTGGATCTTCTTCAAGGAAATCTCTTAAGCCCTGTGCAAAGGAGATGTAGATTCTGGATTTGACTATGACTGCTAGACGGTCATGTGCAGCCTCTTCTAAGGCACATGGACATTGTGGGGCCACTCACCTGCTAGAACCTCACCTAACATTCCCAGGGCCAGAGCATCTACCCAATGGCTAAAGAAGAGCCTCCAGGACCCAGTCTTAGAGATTCAAAGCATACAAGGGAATCCTGTTCAAGAGGATGGCTGAGGTCCGGATGAAATGGTTTCCAATGCTTTAAAAGCCCGAGGCAAAGATGTGCTTTTCTGGTGAGCTCTTTGGAGACTCCCAGCAGCCATTGTTTATTGAAGCCACTGTTGATGGTCAGGCAGACCCAGTCACCATGGAGCAATGGGAAAGCTCCTTAGTTTCACACAGGGTCACAGGAATTGTGTGGAGCCATCTGAATCCCAAACCCAGGTTGCTTATTCAAGCCAAGGTGATTTCACTTGTTGGCCAACAGGTTGGTAGAGGACCAGGAGGCTTCCATGAGAATAGAGGCATCCATGAGATTTAGGAGCTTGAGGAAAAATATGATCATGATTGACTACCAGACAGTGGTGACAGCACATGGTGCCCCGGGAACCTGAGGCAGGCTCAATGAGTCCCTCTCTGTTGGTCAAAAGCAACAGGTGGCACCAAGCTGAGTCTTAGACAACGAGTAGGAGTTTGCTAGTGGGGACAAGATTGTCCCAAACAGACGGTACAAAGGCTGCAAGAAGGGAACCAACAAAAGAGATTGCTGTACCTCTTGCTCATCCTGACCCCTGCCCCTTCTCCCCAACGCCTCACCCCATCCTCCATGGGCCCTATGGTGCTGCCACATGAATCTGCTCCATCCTCCCCAGCACAGCCTGGCCTGGCCTACTTCAGTGTTTCATGAGGGTGCTCTTTCTCCCTTGTCTTCCCCAACTCTAGCCATCCTTCCAGATCCAGGTCAAAGACCGTCCCCTCCTCAGAGCCTGCATAGACAAGCAAGCCATTCCCTTTTCTTTGTTTCAAAAGCACAGACCTCAATAATACTTGTCATGACATGTGACATTTTAATTTATCTGTATCCCCCGTTCCACATTGAGTTCTTAGAGAGAAAGCACTATTTCTTATGCATCTGTGCCTGTTGGGCAGCCCAATAATAGTGCTAGGCAATAAATTATGTTTGCAACTTGAGAAATATGAAATCCTCGGTATAATTCCCCTGTTGCTGCTGGTTATACCAAATACTATCTCAAATTAGACGAAGTAGGGTTTAAAATCAGTTCATAAAAATAGAATTTTATTGAATATCTCTTATCTTTATATGGAAGGACCCAGGATTTTGATTGTCTACAGAGTCTTTTGTAAAATTCTAGAACAATGTATATTCTTTTTTTTTCTTTTTTTGGTACTGTAGATTGAACCCAGGGATGCTTAACTACTGTGCCACATCCCCAGTCCTTTTTTATATTTATTAGAGACGGGTCTCACTGAGTTGCTTAGGGCCTCACTAAGTTACTGAGGCTGGCCTTGAACTTGCAATCCTCCTGCCTCAGCCTCCTGAGCTGCTGAGATTACAGGTGTGCACCACTATGCATGGCCAATCTATGTTCTTAAAAAAATAATAAAAATTTAATAAATATTCATGAGTTCTCTATATAAAATAAGTAACTATTAACAGATTTTCACATTTATTTTAGTGGGTTTTTTTTTTAAAGAAATATGCAGTGTGTGTGTGTGTGTGTGTGTTCACAGATTACATGTTGATGGATATTGAGGTCATTTGTAATGCCTGTAATCCCAGCTACTCAGGTGGCTGAGCCAGGAGGATCACAAATTCATGGCCAGCCTAGGCAATTTGGCAAGAGCCTGTTTCAAGATAATTTTTTTAAAGGGCTGGGGGTGAAGCTCAGCAGAAGAGCACTTTCCTAGCATGTGTGATATCCTGAGTCCAATTCCCAGCATTCTTACCTCCTAAAGTTGGGGTTATTTATAACACTTTTCTGTGGCAAACAATGCAGCAGTCACCATCCTTATTACACAAAATCCTTCTGCACGTTCCTTGTTTCCACAAATGATAATCCTGGTCTTAGGAAATGCTTACTTTGAACCACACTACGCATTCCCAAATGGCTCTCCAAAGCAGTTCCATCAATTCCCATGTCTATCAGCAATATAAGAGGATTCCATTTTCTCACCAACACAAATATTGTCAGACATTTTCCAAATCTGAATGGTGTAAAGCGGTATTTCACAATTGTTTATGCATTTCTATGTTTACTAGAGGAGTTGAATATTTTTCAAATGTTGATTTCCCATCTTTTGTTTTACATAATCATTGCAAACATCTTTCATTATTTTCTTGTCTTTTAACATGTTTATGATATCTTTTATCATTCAGAAATGTAGTGTTTAGAGTAAACTACATAATGCTTTTATTAAGAAATGATTTTTAATTTTCCATACCTACTTTGAGAACCCCTGTACTGATCTGAGGGCATAAGAATCATTAATAATTCTCACAGGTTTAAAAAAATTGTGTTTTTTCCATTAGATTTAAAATATATCTAGGGTTACATTTGGTAAGAAATAGCAATTTAACTTTTTTTTTTTTAATTTTAAAGAAAACTGTTTGTCACGAGATCTTGTGCCAGAGGATTTATTCTCCCTCCTAAATCTGAATTGTCTCTCTTCCTCTGTAGCTCACATAGGTTGAGATTTGAGCTCTGTCAGTCAGCTTTCTGTTTCTGTAACAAATACCTGAGAAAATCAGCTTATAAAGAGAAAAGGTTTATTTTGGTTCAGTGTTGGAGATCTCAGCCCATTGTCAGGACTCCTTCCTTTTGGACCAGTGGTGTGGCAGCATATCATGGCAGGAGTAAGGGGTGGATGAAGCTGTTCACCTCAGGTGGCCAGGAAGCAAAGAGAGAGGAGGAAGAGGCTGGGGTCTGGCAGTCCTCTTCTAGGGCATACCCAGCCTCTTCTAGGGCATGTCCCTGGCAACCTAATACCTCCCACTAGACCCCAACTCTTAAAGTTTCTACCCCCCCTCCCAGTAGCACCAAGTTGAGGGCCAGTCTTCAACACTTGGACCTTTGGGGGAATCCCAGATCTGAACTCCAGCAGGCTGCCTATGCTGATGCATTCACTCTCTGGGATGTTCTATGCCAGGTATACAGGGGTCGTTATATTTGATAGGGAAATCCCTCTCCCCTTGTTCTTCTTTTTCAGCATCATCTTGAATAGTTTTCGACTTTTGATTTTCATTTCATTTTACAATCAGTTTTTAAGTTTCACAAATTTTTTTTTCAGTATTTTCCCTAGAATTGAAATTATAGGTAAACTTGGGGAAAGTGAGGCATCCTTAGCATATGGAGTCTTTAATTATATGACCATAACATACTGTGTCACTTTTTTCATGTAGAAAAAAAAATTTCTCATTTCTGGATATGAGACAGAGAAAAATCATACTCTTCATAGAGATCCAGAGTCAATCAAAATAAGAATTCTTAGGAATACTGTATCCTGGGAAGAAGGACGTAAAATCTACTTTGCCCATATTCCTCTTAAATGTCTATAAAATAGTTTGAGACAAGGAAAACATAGCAACAAGTAACTCTGTAGAAACTAATATTGCAAATAGATGAGTACAAAAAAAGTAATCAAAACCTAATGGGAAAGGTTTGAAATACAGTAACAGAAGCAAAGTCTGAACTCAGCAATTATTAGATAGCAGGCAGAGATTTAGGGCTCAGCTGACACAGACCAGTAGGTGAAAGGAAGAAGCATCTCAGCAATAGGAAGGAGTGGGTTTGAAGAGAAAAAGCTAATATGAACTCACTGTAGCAGAATGAATACAAGCCCTGCAGAAAACACATGGGAGCAGGACACGGTGGTGCACACCTGTAACCCCAGTGGCTGCGGAGGCTGAAACAGGAGGATCATGACTTCAAAGCCAGCCTCAACAAAAGCAAGGCACTAAGCAACTCCGTGAGACTTTGTCTCTAAATAAAATGCAAAATAGGGCTGGGGATGTGGCTCAGTGTTCTCAGTGGTCAAGTGCCTGAGTTCAATCCCCAGTACCGCCTCATGTCCCCACCCCCACAAAAAAGAAAGAAAACACATAGGAGCTAAATTGAAGTGGTAGGTCATGATAATAGTGAAACAGTAGTCAGATTTAGGAACTAAAGAAGATCCTTCCCATATCTAAAATCCTGTGATTCCAAATGTTCTGGAAAAACAAATTCCCTCTTTTCAGCAAGAGAATTCCTTTTTAATATAATAAAAAGCAGAATAAGAGTGTTTTTTTTGTTGTTGTTGTTTACAATATGAGGAATCACATTAGATTTCCTTAAACGTTTGACTGTCTGTACCTTCCTGAAAAGAACTCTACCAGTTAATTAATGATTTTTTTGATTCCTTGCTAATATTTTATTTAAGGATTTCACATCTATATTTACAAATGAAGTTGGACTCTTGGGAGTTTGTGTATCTTTGTTTTCTCTATGTTGATTTCACTTAAAAGAACTGGAATAACTTCTCTTCTGCCAGCAGAGAAATAATTTAAATAGCACAAAAATGACCATTTTGCAAAGATTTGGAACTGACCTATGAATCAGTGTTTCTGTGTGGTTGTGTATTTTTCAGTGCATGTATGAAAAACACATCAGTATGTGGAGTAGCAGTGGGGATGGTGGAGATGGAGTTGGGAGAGTTCTTGAACAAAAATGTTAAGAACTCTAACAGGAGTCTAAACCTCCTTTCGGATAATTTCCAAAGTTACCAAGATAGTGAGCCCTGCTAATGGATAAGTCAAATGTAAAATGATAGAATATGAAGAGAAATAGCATGAGATGAAGACAAATGAATTCCTGAGTCAACAATACCTGTTCTGTCTTCCTAGGTCAGGAAGCGTGCTTCATCACTGGAATGAGATCTACTACTTTGTGGAACAGCTGGCTCATAAATTCATCAGGTGAGAAATGCAGTGCTTTGACTTCTCTTATAGTTCTCTGCCATGAGTAAAACCAGTCTATCATGTTGTTGTGCAAATTCCTAACCACTTTGGGGATGCTTTTTGACAAAGGTGAACTACCAAGTCTTGGATCAGGGACAATTTGTTTTGATCCATGCCATGTATTAGAGTAACTTTGGCTTAGTGTTGTCAGGAAGAGCCAGATTTAAATATAAAACCAAAAATTTTAATGTTTTTTTCCTCTGTTGTTGAATAATGTATGCTTGTTAAAGGATCATTAACATTCTTTCTATACAGTGCATCATGCAGGAAGAGTGGGCACATTCTAGCAGACTTGTATGTAGGGTGTATCAGGTGTAAACTACTTATCTCAGTTTGTCCACAGCTTCCTGTTTTTCAAACCAAGAGTCTCCCTGGAACACACCTTAGTCCTGGGTAAATTGTCATGGTTGCTCGCACCAGCCATGTACCCTCTCAGGTACAATTTTCTGAGCATCCTCTACACCACTCTCCCAGATAGGTTTAAACCTGGTCAAGTTAAATATTGGGGGAGTCCTCGAGGTGCTGCTTTCTATTAAGTATGGTGCCCATGAGTCACATTTCACTCTCCCTGGTGTAGCCTCCAAGGGATAACACAAGTTGCAGTTCTGTGGTTGTATTCTATTCTTTATCTCGGAATACAGGTTATCCTTTGAGCCTAGGTAGTGACAGACATGCTTCTCCCAAATTCAGTTATGGATCAACACATACCTAACTGCCTAATTAGAAGGAATGGATTAGGAAGTGGCCTGTCCTCAATGCCCAAAATTGGAAGCTGCAGCAGGAGTCATTTAGACTCTGATGATTTGGGGAAAACAAATGCTAAAGGGAGGGATGGGAGTAAAAATACAGGGAAAAGAGAGAAGCAACATATGAGTGGTATTGCAAAATATGTAATAGGATCATTGAGACTTAGAATTGGGAAGAACAACTTCCCAATCTGTCTTAGGAGGCCTTCAGCAACCCGTATTTTGAATAGCTCTGGAGAGAAACTACTGCCTGTTGAAGCAAACAATCCAGTAGCTGGACAATTTCAGTTTTCAGAAAAGTCTTTTTGTCATTGAGCCAAAATGTCCTTTCCTGCACTCTCACTCATTGGTCCTTTGGAGTGTCTTAAAACACATCTGTCTCCAGACATTTGAAAGTATGTGCTCTGCCTCCATTTTTTTCCCTCAATTTCTACTCCCTCTGAAGCAGAGAAGTCCAGTGGGACAGGCTTTGAGGTTAGGCAGATGTGGGTTTGAATCCAAGCTCCATTATGCAACCATAGCAGTCTACTTACCTTAGCTGACCCCTGATTTCCATGTGGAGATTATCAAAAGAAACTGTGTGCAAACTTACTAACCCAGCACCTGGCTTAGAGTGGGCACACATCTCTCCTGCAGCTGTCCCTGTCTCTTCACTATCTTAAAGTCCAAAGAAGGGGAAGGAAGGAGGGACTAATCCATTCCCCTTGCTTTATAAATGAATAACTAAGGACCAGAGAAGTTGGTGTGACTTAATCCAGACCATGAGCCACTTTCCTCTGGCTGTCTGTCACCTCTGTCCTCCTTGGTTATGGCCCCCTCAAAGTCTGACACTAAGGTATTACCATCATGGAAACCCCATGAGGCAGGGATGGTATTTTGTTGTCTGCTGGAGCCCAAGTGCCTGTGACTGTGGCAGACCCAGTAGCATATACATGCTCAATCAGTATTTTCAAATAAGTGAATAAAGGATGATTTTTATTTATTCATTTTAAAGAATAGTCTAAGACATTGATACTGCATGGGGAAGATGCATTCATTAACAATGACTGACATCAATGGAATCCTTAATATTTCAAGTCCTTTTATTTATCTTGATCCGCACCCCTCCCATCTTCTTAATAATGATTCTAGTTCTGCACCACTTTCTTCAAAATGGAAATTCCCAAACTATACCTCATACCCCTCATTATCAGAAAAGAGTCTACCTCATTAAGGACCCAGAGAAGAGTAAACGGAATGATGACCTCAAGTTCCAATCTTACTCCTTAGAAGATGCTTGCACGTCTTTCCCACCAGTGTCTGAGAACCAAGCAACCCCTTGTAGACAATCTCTCCATTTTGGTCCCACTTAATACCATTATCTCTAGTCTCCTGTGGGTCCTTGTTTCACTTTTGTATCTTCCTCTACTTTTCCCTGGCTCCTTCCTCTCCTTCCTCGCAGTCTACAGACATAAACTAACCTTTCTTGCTTCTTGTTCCCCGCAAAATCAATGACAACAAATCTCCTGATTAGCCCTTCAGTGTTGGCGTTGGTCCGTTATTTGGCTCATCTCCATTCTCACTGTAGATACTGTCTCTGAACAACTTTGCCACATCATAACAGTGTCCCAATAACTCACAAAGTTAAATTGTCTCCAGCCTAGACTCATACACCAGTTGTGTCCAAGACATCAAATCCAACCTTTTCAGAGCCAAACTCAGTAGCAGCGAAGGCAGTATAATAGAGTAGTTAAGAGCCCAAATTCTAGAATCAGAGCTTCCAAGCCCCAGCTCCACCGTTCACCCACTGTGGAACCTGAGGAAAATAGTTTTTAATCTTTCAGAGCCTCAGTTTCCCTTTATGGAAATGATGAATAACAATAGTGCCAATCCCATAAAGTTGTTCCAAGCTTAATGAGATCATACAGCCAAATCATGATAGTGTGTGGCACATAGTAAGAACTTGTTGAGATTGGCCCTATTATATTACTACCATCATCATGATTATAATTATCATTTATAACATGGTGTCCTGCTGCCCAACCAATGGTGAGGTGGTAGCAGGTAGCACAGGATCAGGGCAGAGAACTGAAGTTAGTTTCGAGAGACCAGTATTCAATTCACCATGTACTACTTAGGCTCCTACCAAGAACTAAACACCATGCTAAGGGTTTCTAGAGATGTGTCAGATATGTAGAAATAATGTAGACTCTATCCTGGAAACAGTAGGAACCATTAGAGTTTTAAAGCAGATAGGTGACAAGATCTGGAAAATAATTGGGAGATAAGTGTGAAGAATTAATTGGAGCAATGAATGATGCTAAGCAAGGACATGAGCTATGAAGGAACTGCAGTGGTCAGGTGATTGAGGTCAAGGTCCTAAGCTAAGAAAAGGAAAAACCACAGGCTTGAGAAACGTTTTGGAAAGTGGAAACTATTAGCACCAGATCAGGTGTGGGAGGCTATTATCTAGTGAAGACATAGTTTGATGCTCTTCTGGATGCACTATTTGGTCACCCAGAGGGAGCCCACAGGATGGAATTGCTTTGCCAAACCCTCTACAGTCTGGAATTCTTGCAGAGTGGGAAGTATGTTTGTCTTCAGCTGAGAGTTGTTCTGTCTCCCAGAGTATGAATTTTACATTGACAATGCTCCTGAACATTGCCATATAAAAACAATGTCAATTTGTTCATTAAGAATGACACCTATGGGAGACTAAGGCAGGAGGATCACAGGTTCAAGGCCAGCCTCAGCAACTTAGTGAAGCCTTAAGCAACTTAGTGAAAACCTGACTCTAAATAAAATACAAAATATGGCTGGAGATGTGGCTCAGTGGTCAAGTGCCCCTGAGTTCAATCCCTGGTAACTCCCCCAAAATCAAAATAAAATGGACTAGACTATGTGTCTACCAACAGATGAATGGATAAAGAAAATATAGCATTATACTCAGTGAAGTTTTATTCAGCCACAAGGAAAAATGAGATTATGTCATTTTCAAGAAAATGGATGGAACTAGAGACCACTATGTTAAGTGAAATAAGCCACACTCAGAAGGTTAAAGGTCATATATTTTCTCTCATATGTGGAAGCTAAAGAGGAAAAAGGAAAAGAAAGATGGTGGCAGATCTCATGAAAATCAAAAGGAGATCAGTGAAGGAAAGGGTCCTAGGGGTGGGAGGTGGGAAGTGCTGGGAAGTGATATTGACCTAATTATGTTGTTATATTTTGTATTGTGTGCATGTATTAATATGTAACAACAAATCCCGTCACTATGTATAGCTATAATGCAACCAACTAAAAATGTGGGAAAAATTAAAAATAAAAAGGATGGGAGATGTAGCTCAGTGTTGAAGTGACCCTAGGTTCAATCCCCCCTACCAAAAAAAAAAAAAAGAACAAGAGAATGAGACATACCAAGTGGAAGAGAGAACCTGCAGCCAGTCAATTCATTCTCTCCTTATGAGATAACCTCCTTGGGAGGCTAACGAGAAATTAAAAGTTGGTGATGATGTCACTTTTAGATCAAAGGAAGGTCACGGTATGAGGTTAACAGATGGTGGCATCAAACGGCTACAATCTGAGACAGTCTCTTCATTACAGGATCCACCAGGCTACTGTGGGGACACAGTCAGACTTTGTCTGCCAGAATTTCTGAACCTGTCGACACCTTGCAGACCAGTCTCTCAGGGTCATGCTTCAGACAGCCCAGGGTAGTGATGGACTTTGTCTTTCTTTCTTGTAATCCATTCACTGAGCAATAGTGTCCAATCAGAAGTGGCTTCCAGAAATACACAGCAGGTCACCACCGCTTTGGTTTGTTCACAGCTTCAAGATGAGTGCTGGTTAAATGCTTATAGGTCCTCAGCTCTGGCAGCCATGATTCAAAGAGAAGAATGGGTCAGAAACCTTGATGGAAAGGAAGGGTGTGCTATGGTCTTTTCTGTCTGCCTTAATGGAATTTCTTTCCCTTTCCAGCCCCCAGCTAAGAATGTCTTTCATTGTCTTCTCTACTCGAGGAACAACCTTAATGAAACTAACAGAGGACAGGTAAGAATCCTTCTCAGCTCTGTCTTTAGAAACCCCATGTTCCTAAGTAGCACTAGGATTTGTACTCTGGTGCCTTAGCCTGTTGATCATTTTAATCTAATGGCTCTCTCTCTCATTTTAACTGAAGCCTTGAACTTTGTATCTGGATCCTTCTGCTATTTTACTCTCTTGTGGTTTTTGACAGAATTTTTTAATGTTGAAATTTTATCAGTGACTAAATCATATTAAGATAAATATTACGTTTGGTAATTCAGTTTGCTAACTTGGAGCAAAATGTTAGCAAACCGAATTCTTGGGAGGCTATACATCCTTTAATTTGTTTTTTGGATTAGGGTTTCAGAGATATGATGAGTGTACCATAAGAGAAGCAAGAGCTTGAAATATTATCATAGGTAATTTCCAAGGAAGAGAATGGAAAGGGAGGGTTTATGATACTAAAAACATAAAAGAAAATTTGAATCGGGTAAGGAAAAAAATGTTCACATAAAAGGAGTAGTTAGACCCAGCTTAAAAAAAGATACTCTTGGATTTAACCACATTTTACTTAAAGATGAAGACTAACAATAGCAAGGACAAGTCATTTTTTTGATAGTTAGGATGGTATACTGGAGAGGAGAGAGAATAACTGTATTACACTAATGACACTACACAAGTTTTAAAAAGTGATAAAATCCATATGAGGAGGCACTGTTGGGGACACTTGTGGGATTATTGGCAGATTTTTATGTGTACAAATAGGAAAAAGGAAAGGAAGAAGGGCGAGTGTTTCAGTTCATGTTTTGTTGCTATTAACAAAATACCTGGGGATGGGGTTGTGGCTCAGTGGTAGAGCACTTGCCTAGCATGTGTGAGGCACTGAGTTTGATTCTCAAACAAATGACTAAAATAAAGGTCCATCAACAGTAAATAAATACATACATACATACATACATACATACATACATACATACCTGAGTCTGGGTACTTATAGAGAAAAGTTGTTTCTTTCATTCACATTTCTGGAGATTCAGGAACGTGGCACCAGTATCTGCTCAGCCCTGGGGAGGGCCTTCTGTCTACATCTAACATGATTGATGGCATCACAGTGGGAGTATATTCAAGAAGGAGAGATCACAAGATGAGATGGAAGCCAGAAACAGTTGAGGGCCAAGCTGACTCTTCTTTAAGGACTTACTCATGCAGGAGCCAACCTAGGTCGTCCTGCAAGAGCCTCTTTAATCTCTTCCGAGGGGGGGTGCCCCCATTGACCTAATTACCTTCCACTAGACAGCTCCTCCCCACATTGCCCTGCTGAGGACCAAGCTGCAGGCATGTGAACCTTTGGAGGACACACTCAAACCTATCTAAACCATGGCAGAAAGTAGAGGGAGGGCAGGAAAACTTCCTGCTACCACATTCTTACAGAAATGAGGACAGAGTTTACAGGGTGGAATCAGATTTTTGGCTCAGATCAGCAGATCTAAGCTAGTTCCCACTTTTCTCCGTGCCTTTGTTTCCCATCTAGACGTTTTCAAATTCTGTTCCTTCTTATATGCATGGATGCTATTGCAATAAGCAGAAACCCTGTTTTTTAAAAGGCTCCACATTCTTTTTTACCCCGCAGCCTTCTGTTAAACAGAGAATCAAAAACCCAAGTAGCCTGCGTGGCTTTCCTTTAGGATTGGCCAAGAATTTTGAAAATCTGAATGTCTCTAGCCATCTGCAAGACTCCCAAGTCTTACTCGGTGTTTCTATGATGCCTTTAGTCATAAAGGTATGCAGGGATGTCTTTGATTCAGAGATGGGGAACTAAACACAGGAAAGACCTGGTTGATTCTGCCAGTAGTCTCTGCTTGTCTCAAGGTGGAGCATTTGTGTTTGAGTACACTCACGTGGTACAGAGAACTACGAATGGCTCTTTAAATCAGCTGTCACTGCTTTAGTTGCCCACTCCTCTTCTACTTGGATAATTGGTAATTCTAAAGCTAATACTTGCCAATGGGTGCTGACCTTCTTTGCAAGGGGATATCCATATTTATCAGGTCAAAACCCATATTAGATCTCACTTGTGTGAGTTCTTCACTCGGCTCCAACCCGGGGCATCGCAATGTAGCTTCAGGCTGTTGTTCCATGTATACGCCTTTGGCAGAGAGAGAGAGCAAGCTCCCGGATCATTTGTATGCTCCTGCTTGCAGCCTCTGGGAAGCTGGGAATCATCACAGGGGGGTTAGGGATTTATAAACACTATCAGAATGTCTGGGCTTTCTGATCCATTTTGGCTTGTTGTGTTTGTTGAAATTTGTCATCCTCTGAAACTACTTGAAATTTTTTTTTACCTTAATGTCACAACTGCATGTTTCCTGTGCCAAAGAGATGCAGAGTTTAGAATCTGTACTTTGCTGGAAACGGTATTTAATACAGGCCAAAAGCACACCCAACAACAGCCAGGGATTCCTTGTTAAAGACTGAGCTTCACATGGCCACTGCTTGGATTGACCGTGGCTCAGCTGGCAGAACCCAGGGAGGTTTACTGGCGCTCATCTAACCTTATCAACCTAGAGGTGTGGGCAAGAGAGCTCTCTAAAACGCCTTCTTAGGAGACTGTCCAAAAGAATGAGGCTTTCCAGGCTATTACTGTCTGTGATTTACATGACTCACAGTGTCTTAGTTGGGCACTGAAATCTGTACATTTTTCTGTATATTTCATTTGATCTTCACCATGTCTCCATAAGACAGTAAAAGATCCATTTAATCTGTGTAATCTTTGAAGAAACTTAGAGATTTTTTTAAAAACTTGTTTAAATACAATGCATGAATTAGCCAAGACTCATTTCAACAAGAGCAAAAGATCTGGGTTAAATTAAAAGAAATAATAGCCAAGATGTATTTGCATACAATTCTTGGGATCAAATATGCATAGTGGAGGCAGGATTGTGGCTCAGTGGCAGAGCACTTGCCTAGCATGTGTGAGGCACTGGGTTTGATCCCCAGCTTTCCAGGTTAAAAAAAATAACAACAAATAAAATAATTTAAAAAATACATGCATAGTGGAAAACTATGGGAAAGTTGAATAGATTGAAAAAATGAATGTAGTGTGTTAAGATGTAGTAAACAAACTATAATTAAAATAATGATACCATTTGTGATATCTGCCTAATAAAGCACTTTATGTATCATTTCTTATAATTTCTGATATGACCATTGGTCATTCAAATCATAGTTTTATATAAAATATAGTTTTTCTCTGCTTTTAAGATTTCTTCTTTATCTTTAGTTCTCAGCAATTTGATTTTGATGGGTCATAGCATGATTTTGAGTTTATCCAGTTTTGGCTCGCTGAGCTTCTTGGATCTATAAACTTGTATTTTTCCTCCAATTTGGGAAGTTTGCAGCCATTACTTTTCAAGTATTTCTTCTATATCAATCATTTTTCCCCTCTTCCTGGATCCTCAATGACTCAAAAAAATGTTAGACCTTTAGATTTGGTCCCACATGCTCCTGAAATTCTGCTCATTTCTTCTATTTTTTTTTTTTCTGTTCATCAAATTGGGTAATTTCTGATGACCAATCCTCAAGTTCACTCTTTCCTCTGTCATATTCCTCCAGCTATTGAGCCCACCAACTTAATTTTTTTTTGTTACAGATATTTTGTTTTTTCAGTTCTAAAATTTACATTTGGTTCTTTTTGAAGATTTTATTTCTCGGCTAGAAAATTTCAATCTTTCTGTTTTTTCAAGTGTGTGTACTGTGATCTCATGGAATACAGTTTTAAAGTCTGTGTTATAATTCCATCAAATTATCTTTTCTCTTTTAAAAATTCTTTTCTCTTGAGAGTTGATCATATTTTCTAGGTGTTTTGTATGTTGAGTAATTTTAGAGTATAACCCGAAATTTTTGAATTTCATGTTGTTTAGATTTAGGATCCTGTTCAAATCCTCGGAAAATGTTGATTTTTTTTTTCTGACGTATTCAATCATACTGGTTAGGTTCAGACCACAAATTCTATCTCTTCGGTGGCTGCTGGTTTCAATGTTTTCAGCTCAATTTTCAAAGACTCTACTGAACTCTTGGATCTGTCCAGAGTCTAAAACTGCGCATGTGCATTGGGGGGAAGAGCCTGGGACTAACACAGATTCGAATTGGGGGATCCCTGTCAACTCACCCTCTCTAGGATCCCTCCGCACACTAAATGGCCCAGGGGAACTGATTTTCCAAATCCTCTAGCAAGAAAGACCTGGTTTCTGTTGGAGTCTTGGCCACCTACACTGAACATATAGTTCTCCACTGAGGCTTCCTTGGGAAAGACAGGAATAAAAAAAGAGAGAAAGATGGAGATTTTCCCCACATAAGGGGCCATTTTCCCAAGGGTTCCCAGAAATATGGGGATTTTCTTGGCCTAGAAAGGCAACATCTCAGCCACTGCCATGTGACTAAGACCCACCTTCCGGTTAAGACTATAAGAGAAAAGAGAGGAAAACACTATGGAACTCACCTTCATTTCTTCAGGTTTTAATGACTTCCCCAATCCACCAGCCTTGTGAACATTTTGAAGTCTTTCCACAGTTGTTTTTTATTTTAACCAATGGTTTTTTGGTAGTCAGTCAGAGACATAGGCAAGTAGCAAGCACACTATATTCATTGCACCTTGAGGTTCAATGAATTTAGATAACTTGCTGAGGCTAAAGAACTAGTAAATGGCAGAACTAGTGTCCTGATTTCTGGATTCTAAATTTGTCCAGTTCGTGCACTTTGATTCATCTCATGCTGCTCTTCCAAGAATTTTTAGCTTCCTCAGTTTAAACAATTGACAAATGGTAACAAAATGTGTAGGTCATTTCATTAGCATAAGAGTAGATAATGCTAATTTATGCACTAGTAGAATAAAAGAGTATAGTGTTAGCTTCTTCATATGATTCCCCGAAAACTCCAAGAATAGTCTTATTTTTGACATTAACTGAAATACTTTAAATGTTTAATCATTTGGAAATGAGAACATGTCCAGGAAGTCCAATAATCTATTTAAAAGAAATCAGGAATAAGAGGTAATACTGAGGAATGATAGTGATCAAATTACATTGTTATAGCATGAGCATGTAAAATGTGTAACCACAAGTCTCACCATTGTGTATAATTATAATGCATCAATAAAAACTATGGGCAAAAAACATGAATCCATGTGTACTTTGTCATATTAACATGGTTGTAATTTTTTCTTTTATCTACTAGAACAGTGAAATTCATTAAAAATATTTTAAAATATTGGATTATTCTTATATTTCTGGCTATACTTGGTTATGATGTAGTTTTTTCATGCATATCTGAATTCTGTTTTGTATATATTATTCAGAAACTTTATAAGTTTTTACCATAATTGAGATTGTGTTGCATTTGTTCTTTTTAGGAATATCTTTTTAGGTATTCTTAATTTGTTTTCATTTAAATCATTACTTCATTAAGAATATATTTATGATATAAGGTTCAAGGCCAACATCCAACTTTTATCCCCAAGTGATTTGCCAGTTTTTCCAACACCATTGTGGAATAGTTTTTAACCAATCATTTTACTAAAAAATTAAACTCTTTGCTAGATTTAGGTCCATTGGTAGGTTTTCTATTCTATTGCTATTCTGTTCTTTTTCTATTTCTCTACTCAGATCACATTGTTTTGATTAGTTTTAACATCTGGAGGGCCAGTTTCTTCTCAATTCTAATATTGGGCAAAAATCTCCTTGGTCTTTAGTGGATTTTTCCAACCATGTGCATTTTAAATACTTTTTTATGTTCCAAAATGTCCTTGGGATTTTTATTTGAATTGTATGAAAAGTACAGATTAATCTCAGCCACAATGACTCTGCACTTTTATTATATCTGCTTATTCTCTTACTTCAGGACATACCACTTTTTCTTTTGTGCCCCTCAGTCCGGTTTTGTCCTGAAGGTCAATTTCATACAATGGTTGTTAACTTTATTCCCAGGCATTTTAAAGTTTGCTTCCATTGTGAATGGAATATTTTTCTGCTTTATTGTCTGGATTGTTCACTAGAGCAGTGAACTCACATTGTGTGGTCCATGGGCTTCTATTAAATTCTATACAGTGATTTACTGAAATAATCATGTCACTGGGTTTCTATGGAGAGAGGATGTGGTTTGTATCAGAAGCAGCCTGTGACGCCACCATCCGAGAAAAAGCTTAAGAAATACTGAGGGAAATGATTGGTTTTATAGATATGTTTCTTGTCCCACTGTTGTAATAAAACATTTCATGAATTCTGATACTTATCCTAATTACCTAATGATTTGTTTCTAAAATTTATACTTTGTTTCTGTTTTGTGTACTTTTAGAAATTCTGTGATTTATTATTTTATTCTTCTGCTATTAATAATTCCTTCCTTGTGCTTCTTATAGCTTTTCTTTTCTTATATTTTTGAGATGGGATTTTATTCATTATATTTTCTTCTTTATTAATAATCAAAACTATATATGATTACAAATTGTACATTAGATCTGAACGTGGTTGTTGAATCTCACCTGTCCTGAAATGTCCTGTTCTCATTGTTGTTAATTTCTAAATAGTTTGCATTCAGAATATTCTCCTTGATTTAGAATGATTTAGGAAGGTGTTTCACCATTTCCATGTAATTTTTGTTTATTCTTTTCTCAATTTCTAGAGTCATTGAATTTCTTCAGAGAATATGGTTTAGATCATTTTAGGTTTTTTTATTTATTAGTTTTTATTGATAAATTATTAAATGACCAAATTTTATCTGTTGTCCAAAGATGTTAGAAATAATAAATATCTGTGCCCTGATGAGTAGAAAGTTTCATATAAGAAATATATTAAATTTTCAGAGATTTTATATTTTTATTTATGTGGTCTGTAAAGGTAGACATTTTGAAGTTTTCTACCATGACTATTTTATTTGAATTTCCAACATAATGCTTTATTATTTATACCATATTATTTAGCTCATTTGCATTTTTATTAGGGAATGACTTTTTTTTTTTTTTTGGTACTGGGGATTGAACTCAGGGCCACTTGACCACTGAGCCACATCCCTAGCCCTATTTTGTATTTTATTTAGAGACAGGGACTCACTGAGTTGCTTAGCACCTCCCTTTTTGCTGAGGCTGGCTTTGATCCTCCTGCCTCAGCCTCCTGAGCCACTGCTGAGATTACAGGCATGTGCCACCATGCCTGGATAGAATATACTTTTAAAGAATATAAAATAATCTTGTCACCTTTTATTAAATTTAAATTTTGTTTAAATTTTTGATATAAATTAATATTTTCATTTTCAACGCTTCTTTGCTATTTTGTCTAATTTTCCAGTGACTTGAAAAGTATAATTTCATTTTCATTCTAATAATGATTTTTTCCCTTTATAATAGCAAAATTAAATAATATCTTTAGATTGTCTGCTGATTTTTTAAGAAATATTTGCATTATATTTTGCAAGCATATCAAAAATTATTATTTAAACTTTTTTTTAAGATTTATTGATTTCATTCAATATATATGAACCATACATACACACTTTCTTCCTTTCCAGGACTTGAAGTTTTTTTATTGTCTTTAAATTTTTCACTTTGCTGAATCTTTTTTTAGGTAAGACTTTCCTGAAAGTACATGAATATTGAGGTTTCTGTATTCCTATTTGTCTGAAAATTTCTGTTTATTCATCTATAGGTAAATATTTTAATTAAATAAAAAATTCTCATATCTTGATGATCATTTTTTCTGTTTCCTAAAGGTAAAAACCCATTATCAGCTCTGCATGTAGCAGAGAAATGAGAGGTGCCAATTTAATATCATTCTTTATCTGTAGCTTTATTTCTTCTCTTGACGCTTGTAGAACTTTTTTCTTTGTCTTGGATATCTTAAAAAAATGTCTACAGAATATATCTAAGAACAGGACCTTCTTTTAATTTTGTATAGTACGTAAGCCATTCTATCCAAATGCCTAAATTTCTTCAGCTTACAACATTTTTCTTCTGTTATTTATTATTTTATCATTTCTGTTCTTCTGTCTTTTCATTGATTTTTTTTAGTTTTTATTGATAAATTAATCAAGATCTCTTTTATATTCTAATTTTTAATCTATCATTTTTCCTCTAAGTTCAGGGTATAGAATTCTTACTGGTTCTCTAATTTATTAATTTGAATTTTTTCTTTTCTTTTCTTCTTTCGTTCTTATAGTACTTGACTTTTCACCACTTTGCATTTTTCAACTGATAAATATCCTTCATCTCTACAAGTACTTTCTTTCTCCTTAGCTTTTCCTTATGTGTGTGACCTTGCTCATGTTTTAGAAATGGAATGTCTTCATCATAAATATGAATTAGAATTCGTTTGTATCCCTCTGTTTGTCACATGAGTTTATTTCAAAGAAGTATTTTCTGAAATTCCTAAATTGGGTCCTTCTTCCCAGCTTCTGAGACTTTTCCCAAAGAAAGGAACCAATGGGGCTTTTCAGTACCAGGACTTAGGGTGGCTTATGTTAGATACTATGCAAGTTCATGATTGAAAATGTTATGATCTCAGGCAAAAGAACATAGGTAAATTTAGAGGTAGTGTAATTTTTTCTTAGAGACCCAGCAGTTTTTCCAAAGTAAAGAAATGGAACCCAGACGAAGATGGTCAGATACAGGCGTTGGATCCCTCTGGAGAACTCCCCCCTCCCTTCTCATGACCTGGAATTCCAGGGTAGGGTGTCTTTCCCTCACTCTGATCTCAGCAGCTCTGTTTGTGCAGTGACTGTGACACCCCTGCCTATCTGCCAGCAGTGAAAAAAACATTTTCTTGATTGCCCTAGATTTTTTTTTATCTACATAATTTGGAAAGAGAAGTGAGAGTTAAAATGGGTAGACCAAGATCACTATCTTTGACTGGAAATGTCTTTCTTCCAAACTTTGCAAGATTAAAAAGCAAAGCATAACAAAACAACCATGTGCCAAAGAATTACTTTATTTTACCCAGCCCACTGACCTCACTTTACCGCTGAGAAAAATGATTCCCGAAGAGATTGAGCTATTTGCCCAAATTCATTCATATTCTCAGAGACAGCCCAGGATTTTGCTTTATTCACAAAATTTAAAACATTAAACCCAGTGATTTTCCATCATTTACCATAGCTATCTGGTACACATTGCTTTTATATATAGGTATATGCATGTGCACATACATATGCATAGGTGTGTAGCCATATATAATTTTTTATTAAGGGCTTACTATGTACCAATAACCTGGAATATTTTACTCATCTATAATAATGGAAAATAATTGTACTCACCTAACAGGATTATTATGAGAATATCTCCATTTATTTTATGTATTAGAGTTGGGGATAGTGAGACAGATAGTGGCCTCAAGGCCACTCTGTACAAGTGTAGGGGCCTGGGTTTGATCCAGGAAGCGTTCCTCCCCCTGCCCGGGCCATGTGGATTGCTTACTCACTATGTGATATGATTTCCCACAATTTTACTATTATGTACAATTTTAAACTTGTTTAAAAAAACAAATCCAAGAACACACAATTCACTACCCAGACGCTTTTTGACTTCTTCAGGGAAACAGTTCCCTGAAAGCCCAGGCCTGCCACACATTTCATCTTCATGGTCTTGAAAGCTGGCGCTTGGAAATGTTCCTCGCGTTGAGGTAAAAAGAGGTGGCATCAGCACTTCACAGATGGGTGAAGAGGTGCAGGATCCTGCTTATTGCTTAAGGAGGCAGAGCGCAAGCCAAGAATGCTTGGCTCCAGCTGCTGAGTGGAAACCGAGAGACCACACTTCTCTCTCCCTCTCAGTCATCCTTTGGTTTGGTTGAGAGTGTGGTTTTGACATTAGTGTCACAGGGGAAAATGACATATTCTGGACGCATCACTTGATTCCTGGAGCAGAATGATTACAGGTTGCCATTACCAAGAGACAGAGTTCCCAAAGCCTTTTCTAAATTTAAAAACAACGAGAGAGAAGAGTCATCAGATATTTAGTGCTTGAAAGAACTTGGATTCATTCCATGTTGAGGTAGTATGCATTCAGTGGTGAGAGGGCTTCATGGCAAAATTCAGAGAAATGGCAAAGTAGTGGGGGATTTATTTATTCTCTTGTCCTGGTTATTGAAAGTCCATGAACAAATTTCTTACCTCTCTGTGCTCTACATTTTTTTTAATCTATAAAAATGAATATAATGATAGATTGTCCCTTCCCAACAAAGTTTTTGGAAGAATTATCAATGCAGACATGCAGTAAGTGCTCAATAAGCAGTTGTTACTAGTATAGTGGTTGTTAGGGATTTTGATAAGTACCTAGACAAACTCCATCTCGAGTTATCACAGCGTATTCACAGTTTTTCAAAAACGAGACCCTGCCCTCCCTGGTTCATGCCCTTCTCTGAAGTTTTTAACATTTATCCTGTCTGCCCCTGTAAAAAGATAGTGGTAGAAAGTTCTGCTTGAGCATGAGGCCAGATAAAAATTACTGTCTAATAGTCAAGAAAATACAGACATTGTCTTCAGAAGACATTTTGTCTGAGAGCTCTCCAGGTTGAATCATGACAACAATAACAAGAACCCACCTGGGGTAGCTGAATGGATCTGGAACACACTGACTTGTGAGGGTATGATCTGGTGTTTCTCAAACTTTTCCTCTGGAGTCCTTTGGTTGGTAGAAGAAAGAACAAATCCCCCCTTGGGGCCCCAGGGTATCATGTGATATAGTCTTGAAAGGAAGGAATTTCTTCAGAGTTCTTTATCTCAAAAATTCATGTGTATTTATATTCAGTTGCATAATATGCCAGTATTTTACATTATATAAAACTTACATTGAGTTTTTTTTCTCAATTTTGAAGTTTGATTTATGCTCCAGAAAAAAAAAAAAATGTGTTCTTCATGTCTTTGGATAAAGCACACTGTTACAAACTCTAGGAAAAAAAAAAAATGTGTCCTTCATGTCTTTGGGTAAAGTGCACTGTTACATACCAAGTTTGCATGCTGCAGATGAACTAGCCAGAATACGGACTTTGCACCAGGATCCGGTCAGGGTTCCAATCTGGGCTCCACCACTCTGTGCATGTCACTGCATTTCTCTGGATCTGTTTTCTCATAGTTTAGTGAAAATAATAATGCCCACCATACGGTGGTGGTTTGAGGCTTTTGCAAATAAATGTATGGAAAGTGCCCAGCCGACACCCTGACACAAAAGAGGTGCTCAGGAAATATTTCTTATTGATCCACCTGCTATCCCTCATGTGGCAAATACAGACAAATAAAGAAAAAGAAAGGAAGGAAGGAAGGAAGGAAGGGAGGGAGGGAGGAGAAAGAAAGAAAGAAAGAAAGAAAGAAAGAAAGAAAGAAAGAAAGAAAGAAAGAAAGAAAGAAAGAAGAAAGAAAGAAAGCTGACAGAGTAGCATCCAGATACAGACAAATAAAGAAAAAGGAAGGAAGGAAGGAAGGAAGGAAGGAAGGAAGGAAGGAAGGAAGGAAGGAAGGAAGGCTGACAGAGTAGCATTCAGAAACATTTCTGTTGTCTGGTTGAAAAGAGAAAGACAGATTTCAAAGTTGTCAACAGAACCAAAGCATGCTGGCATTCTCATATCCAAAGGTGGCAGCCCAAACCAGGAAACTTTTTGTTTTCATCAAAAACATCAGACAGTGACACTCCCACATCACCTGACTCTTCACACCTAGCAGCCAATGGAGTGGCCTCTGAGGCTTGGTCTTAGTGCTGCCTTAGAGATACCCTGAATGACTCCTCACAAACTCCATATTTCACCCTGTTCTCACCTCAGCAAGTGTCTTAAAATTATTAAATATTTGAGGTGTAACAAAAGTATGGAAAAAAAGTTAATGAAGCCCCTTTACCCACCACCACGCTTGTGTAAAGTATTACAGTTAATACCCCCTACGTACATGTTCCCTCCTCTCTTTTCAGCAAAGATAATCACTATCTTGAATTTGGGGTCTTTCATTTTAATAGATGTATATTTTTATATATCCATAAATATTTTTTTCATATTAAAGAATATGCTCATAATATATGTATTTTTCTTGAACATATTTTTCACACTTAACCTCATGTTTTTGAGACCTTTTCCATGTAGATCTATGTGCTTGGTTTATTTGAACTATCGTATACTTTTCTAATGAATTAGATTCTATTGTGAGGATGTACCTCCCTATACCTTCTATGTTCTCCTATTTGTGGACAATTAGTCTGTTCCCTACTTTCTGCTATTATAAACAATGCTGCAGAGGACCTTCTTGTACTTGTGTCCAGTTGAGGGGTGGGGTAGGCAGTAGCAAGAATTTCTTTATGTTATATACCTAGGGAATTGCTAGGTCTAAGGGTATATGAATACTTTGGTTTCTTCACTAGGTATTACTTCATTGAGCTCCAAAGGGGGTGCACCAGTTTTCACTCCCAGAGTGATTTGTAAGAATTCTTGTTGCCCCACATCCTCTCAATATCTTGATATTATCTCCCAACTCTTCTTTACAAACAGATAATGCCCCCACATGCGACTTATGGATGGGGTTATCTGATATGGCTCTAGCATGTTCCTTTCCACTCCCACACCTTTGCAGTTCAGTATTGCTGTAAAGGTGATAGAAAAACATTCTCTTTGGTAGAGAACTACAGTCTGTGCTGACCTACACTAAACAGATGTGGTCTGGCCACAACAGAAGACTCTTGCCTGTCATCCACCTTAGGGCTATCTTTCCCAGCTTCCATCCCAGAAGCTGATGCTGGGTCCACCAGTCTCTGCTGTGCAGGACTTGGCAGACTGCCACTCTCCTGTGCCCCTCCAACCCTCACTGTGGTCATTGGCACTGAACTCCAGTCCATCATGCTGATCCTTCTAGATGCCCACCAGCACCAGGAGAGACCCAGTCTCTCTTGAACTCACAGGAGCATAGAACTGAAGGTTCTCATAAGAGAAAACTACACATTTGTGCAATCCTGAAAACAGAGCTCACTCTCTGTAACTCTCATTGCTTGCAAACTGTGGCTGAGCTGAGGGAAAGAGTCAGGGATAGGGAAGATCTTACATGGTGTGTTTCAAAAGTCAAATGGGACCACAAGAAACCACGTGGTGAAGCCATTGCACATAACAGAGCTGAATAAAGAGGAGTTTGAACAAATGTATCACCCTGTGAGTAAATTATCCTTCCTGACCTTTTAGTTAGCTTAGGCTGCAACCTTTGGAAATTCCTTGATGGGCTCTTTTTGGTGAACTTAAGTTCTTCATCATGGGCTACTCCTATCTACTCAGTGTGGCCTTTCCAGTTTCCAGCAGATGCCCAGATTCTGTTTCTGCTCACTGTCTTTGGTCCCCACCTAATATTAGGTGTAGTACTCTGAGACTTGATAGATCCTAGAGTTCTATACTTCTGTTGAACATTTGAGAAAACTGAAGTTCAGGGAGGTTAGCTGAGGTTTCCTCAGAAGTGAAGAAACTGGAATTCAGTTACGAATCTTCCAACAGAAGTCAGTGCCACTTTGAATAGACTTTGGTACTAAAGCCAGGGGGAAAATGATTACCTTGCACAATAGCGTAGGTGTGAGAATGGGGGTGGGTAGGTTGCTGAGTTCTAGAACATTCCAACCTTTAAAATTCTAGAAGAAAAGGAAAAGCCTACATAGAAATCTGAGAAAGAACTGGTGAGGTAAGAAAGAGCATGGTGCCATGGAAATCAAGAGAAGAAAACAGTTTTAGGTGATGGAGGAGTCACATGGGCCATGCGGAAAGAAGTAGCATAAGATGAAGCCAGAGAAGTGACCACTGGGTTGGCAGTGTGAGAACCTTGACAGGAGAAGTCTTAGTGCTGTGGACACAAAAGTCAGCAGGAGAGTCGAAGACTTTGAATTTGAAAATGAGGAATAAAGATATTTTCATCTCTTTCTCTAAAAGAAAGCACACCCCAAACCAGGGATTCTGGAATGAACAACTTAAGGCAAAAACACAAAGCTCATCACTGAAGGAACCAAGAAATATTTAAATCATAAAAACACTATGTTTGAGGGCAGAAGGAGATAGGGGAGTGATAAATGATGGGGCAGCATGGAGAAACATCAAATGTCACAAAAGAGGAATAAACTGAGAAGCCTCTCATATGCCTGGAAAGCTCAAAGGACTAGAGTGAAAATGGGGTAGTCAAACTGCAGGGCCACCAACCCTCTCACCTCCTGCTTGCAGTCTAAGGATTACCCCTTCTCCACCTCCACCAGGGAGGAGAAGCATATTCCCTGGCAAAACTGCACAAGAAATATCTGTTTCGTGGTTAGGGACACCAGGCTCAGACATGATCATGGAAACATCTGCATAACAAATGTCACTACTTCCAGCCTCCCCTCTTGCCCAATTCCAGACTTGACACCTAAGGAAAGAGTGTGAAAACTACTTCCTTATAAAAATAAAAGTCATATAGAAAAAAAAATGTCCCTACACTGATCCTTGAAGATCCTCAGTGAAAAAAGATTGTTTGCAAAATTCAGTCATCCACCCATTGACATGCCCCACCATACCCGTGGAGCTTCCCACATGTCTTTTGGTCTTGCTCCTTCAGTGTGAACAACCAGAGATCACTAAATGAGAGGCCTCATCCGGAGAGGCAGGAAAGTTAGGAACTGAATTTTAAGAAACTATGTCATGAAGAAGGATGGCAGGGGAATATGTGGGGTCAAAGAGGATTTTTTTTTAAAGATGAGACATACTGAATTATATTAATATGCTGGTGATCAGCCCCTCGTGTTTTGCTTCCTCCCTTGAAACAAATGTGCAAATATTTAGTAGCCTGTATGGTTCGTCTGCTTCTGGTTAGGATATGGAGGGATGTGAAAAACCTTCATTTCCATGGTCAACCAGAATGGCCCAGACAAAATAAAATTCATATGTTTCCATGGGGCTGGCAGAGACACAGGAAGCACCGATGAACTGAATTAGAGGGAAACAAGCCTGTTATAGCTCATCAGAGATCCACAGAAGCCACCATACTTGAGGTTGGATGGCTGGTGTGGGTATGGGCTGTTGGGAGAGTAGGTCTACCATGAACAGAGATAAAGAAAAATCAGCCTGAAGGATGGGCCAGACTCTGAAATGAGAAAAGAAATCTCAGCCTCACAGACTCACCACCCACCCCCACCTCTGGCATTTTTCAAAGAAAATAACAGCGAAAGAATTGATGAAAGTAGAAAGAAATCTCTTAGTCGCATGGGTTCTTGAAGTACTTAGATTTTCTAGATTCTTACCAGAGTTGAATGAAAGGGTCAGGAAAAAAACATCTGAAGCTGCACCTCACCCAACCCCAACTTAAATACTGAAAAGAGCACACAAGCAGGGAGGGCAGAAAGCCAAGGGTTGGACTAATAACAGGGAGCTGTGGCCCAGCCCAAGCTCTGCCTAACTCAAGGAGGAATTTAAGTGACCAGTCCATCACCCCAGCTCACAAAGAATAAAGGGCTTACACTCTGTAGTGAGGAAACAAAAAAATTTCATATTGTAAATAAACCCCCATTGCTTTTTTTATGCACAGTGTATAAAACACAAATTAAATGATTATGAGGGTGGGAAGGAGCAAGGAAATGTGACCCATAGTAAAGAAAAACACAGTAATAGAGGCAAACCACAGATCATGGCTCAGTTATTGGCATTAGCATACAGGGACTTTAAAGCAACCATTACAACAAATACTAAAGAATTCACAGAAAAAGATGACTAGAACTCGGAAAGACAGATAAGAAAAACTCAAAGAACTAAGTGAAAACTGGAACTCAAAAATATAATATCTGGAGTGAAAAAATTCATTAGATGGGCTTAAAAGCAGATTGGATACGGCAGGGAAGAGACTGTGAATTTAGAAACAAGTAAATAGAAATTATCCAAACTGAAAGAGGAAAGGGGAAGATTTGGGCATTAAAGGAAAAGAATATATCAGGTCCTGTGATTTTTGGGCTGATATCAAGTTGTCCGATACTTGTATAATCAGAACACCAATCATGGTATTCCCCACCTAGATCCAAGAATCTCAACGACTTCTAAGCAGAACAGATACAAAGAAAACATCACCTAAGTGCTTCAGAGTCAAATTTCTGAAAAAAATTAAAAGCAACCAGAGGAGAAGTGGGAAAGACCTTTTGCAAACAGGAACAAAATTGAAAATAACAACTTATTTTCATTAAAAAATATACAAAGACAAAGGACCAATGTCTTTAAAAAGATGAAAGAAAAAAGCCAATTTAGAGTTCTAAGTTCAGCTAAAACATCTTTAATTGAAGGCAATATTAAAACATTTTCATGGAAAAAATGCATTTTCATTTGCTGATAAGAGAATTCTTACCAGCAAATCTACACTACAAAAATTAAAAAAATAAAAAAAACCAAGAAAAAGAAAAAACAAAGGGTAATGGAATTCTTCAGGCCAAAGGAAATTGACACTAGGTAAAAACTAGGTGTGAGAAGGAAAATGGGAAAAGAAGAAGAAAAGGAGGAAGAGGAGGAGGAGGAGGAGGAGAGAGGAGGGAGAGGAGGACAAGGAGGAGGAGAAGGAAGAAGTGGGGGCGGGGAGGAGGAAGAGAGTATAAGAAATGATCAATATTTAGGAAAATCTAAAAGGCTATTGTTTATCTTTTCTTAATTTGATAAAGGGACAATTTACTGTTTAAAACAGAAACACTAACACTGTATAGTAGTCATCCCTGCCCCCACCCTACCTATGGTTTGTTTTCCCTGGTTTCAGTTACCACAATCAACTGGTCTGAAAATATTAAGTGGAAAATTCCAGAAGTAAT
The DNA here is from genome assembly GCF_001458135.2 of Marmota marmota marmota. NCBI lineage: Eukaryota > Metazoa > Chordata > Mammalia > Rodentia > Sciuridae > Marmota > Marmota marmota. The sequence continues at coordinate 4,282,909 of NW_025999977.1, read as the reverse complement.
TCATGAGTCTTAAATCATGTGCCTTTCCGAGTAATGTGATGAAATCTTGCTCTATCCTACTTTCATCCTGCCAACGATGTAAATCATGTGTTGCCAGTGTATCCACACTATGTATACTACCCACCCAATAGTCACTTAGCTCTTTCAACTATCAGATTGCCTGTAGTGGTTATCACAGTGCTTTTGTTCAACTAACCCTTATTTTATACTTAAACAACGCCCCCAAGATGCAAGAATAGTGATGCTAGCTATTTGAAATATGTGAAAGAGAAGCCACAAAGAGCTGCCCTTGGGTGAAAAGTTAAAAGTTCATAAGTAAAGAAAAAAAATTGTATGCTGAGTTTATTAAGATCTATAATAAGAACAAATCTTCTGCATGTGAAATTGTGAAGAAAGAATAAGAAATTTTTGCTGGTCTTGCTGTTATACCTCAAATTGCAAATGTTATAGTCATCGTGCGTTAAGTGTTTAGTTAAGATGGAAAAGGCGTTAAATTTAGGAGTGGAAAACATAAAAAGAAAATGTGTTCCAAATGATGATGACATCATGTTGTACAAGAAAGCATAGAGCCTATATGAAGACTTCAGCAAGAGATCCCCTGAAATGAGTGACCCCAACTACTTACTGCAAGTAAGGTTGATTGCATGGATTCAGGAACAAATTTGGATTGAAGAATATAAAATGTACTGGACAGACTGCATCTGTATGCATGGGAAAAAACATACCTATGGTTATATATGCATGGTTCATATATATTATGGTTCAGCACTATCAGAGGTTTCAGGCATCTACTGGTCTTAGAGCAAAGCTCTGGAAGATAGAAGGGACTATTATATTCTGGAGTTCATTACAAATATAGAAATAAAATGTATGACAATAATAGTACAAAGGAGGAGAGGGAGTTATATAGATGTATATAATATTAGAGAGTTGTCCCTTATCTGAGAGGTATCAAAATATTACATATTGTAATCCATAAAGCAATTGCTAAAGAAGAAAAAGGAGAAGGAGATAACAATAGCTACATATAGCTTTATGCTTTTAAAAAGTCCATAGTTGATATTAGAAGAAATCCCAAGAAATCTTAATCAGTGCAAAAGAACATAGGAAAAGAGAAACAAAGTGATCATTACCAAGTAAATGACCAGATAGAAAGATGTAGTTTCAATCCCAGCCCTGTAAATATTTGCAATATCTATTGCAAATTTTATATCTATAAAGTGAACAAAATATTCCAATTAAAAAGCAGAGAATGTCATACTAGATGAAGAAGCAAGAGCCAATATATCCTTCATCAATTGCTGCATTGAAAAAAACCCCACATATTATTAGTTTGAAATAATAATATCTTGTGCTGGTTTCACCTGGACTTGTTTATGCAGCTTCATTTTCTGTAGGATTCTCTGGTAAGGAGATTTGGCTGTGCTAGGAAAGATAATACATCCGAGAAGGTGGAGGATCACTGGGCTTCCATTCCCAAGGAGGCTAGAAGACCAGGTTTCCTCCCTGATCATGGTGACTGCAACATTCCATGACGGTGAACTCCCATGAACAGGTGCCTTGGCTTTTGTCATGTCTACTGATGCCTCATAGGCCAACACAAGTGGCATGGCCAAGTGCAGAGGCAGTGTGGGAGGGGACGATTCACAGACAGGAATTCTGGAAGGTGTGGTCTCTGGGGACATTAGCGAAACAATTCACTGCACTCTATTATATAAGATTTATAGGACACTCACTTTAAATATAAGTATGGTGATAGGGTAAAGTGAAAGAATAGAAAAAGGTATACTGTGCAGATGCCAATCATGATAACATTGAAATGGCTGCACTGATTTTAGATAAAGTCAATGCTGAGATAAAAAAGAATTTACTAGCGATAAGAAGTAATCAAAGAAGATCCATGTGTCAAAAGCAAGCCATGTGTCAAAGAAAAATCACAAGGGAAATCGGAAAGTGTTTCCAACTGAATGATAATAAAATCCTAACATGCCAGCATTTTGGGCTGCTGGCATGTTAGGGTTTTATTATGTGAAAGAGAAGCCATAAAGAGCTGCCCTTAGGTGAAAAGTTAAAAGTTCATAAGTAAAGAAAAAAAAATGTATGCTGAGTTTATTAAGATCTATAATAAGAACAAATCTTCTGCATGTGAAATTGTGAAGAAAGAATAAGAAATTTTTGCTGGTCTTGCTGTTATACCTCAAATTGCAAATGTTATAGTTAAAAGAACAGCTTAAAAGATTTGAAACCAATGATTTCCTTCTTTACTTTATGAAGCTAAAAATGAAGAGCTTATCAAAATCATAGTAAATGAGAAAAGAAAATTGAAAATAGAAAGTAGAGAAAGATACAAAGCATAAAGTTAAGTATTTTAAAAAAAATAAATTGACAAATTCCTAGATTTCTAAAGCAGGACAGAAAATACAATGCCCAAGTAATATCAGGAATAGAAAGGGGGCTATTACTACAGATCCTACAGATGGTAGAAGATAAAGGAATACCATGAACACCTTTATAGAAATGAACTCAACCATTATAAAGTAGAAAAACAAACTCTGTGCATATATATACTACATTTAAATTACACCTCATTTAAAAATATAGAGAAAGGCTTGGTTCAGCATGCACCTTATCACAAATCATCTGGATCTATCCTTAATAAAAGCCCCAAAGAAACTATGATTTACATAAATTATAAACAAATGAAAACAGGTTGTTGTTTGTTTGTTTGCAGAACTTAATTACTCCAAAAGTAGCAACAAATTGTTCTTTAATCTGTGTTTTCTATTCTGTTCACCCATTTTAATTTTCAATCAAGGGCCTGCAGCCATCGGCCATCTGGAAATATTGTTAGAGGAGGGTTAGAGATAATAAATATCAACCTGTGTTTCTATTCAAGCTGAGACTGCAAAGCCAAAAACTGTGAGGCACTTCAGAAAAGTTCAAGTCCATGGGCATTCTTATACAAGAAACAAGAACGTTGACAATGCAGAGCTGATGTCGGGTTATTTGGGGGGTGGGGGTGGAGGTGGGTTTTGTAGAGAAAAAACACGCTAAATGCTTCATAAGCCCAAGGGGGATTTTTTGCAGTGGGAGTATCAGTAGGATACTTGTTGAAGTGCTTTTTGACATGCATGTATGTGTTAAGGCTTTCATCAACGAATATTATCAAAATGTCACAGCACAACCCAAATCCCAGAACATAATTTTCCTAAGTGTAGAAAAATTCCCAGATCAACAAAAAAGTCCAGAAGATAGTGTGATTGATTCTCCCCATCGGCTACCCCTACAAACAAGCATGCTTGGTGCATAACATGTGCTCAGAAACATAGTAGTGGCAGTGAATGAATGATGTACCCAAAATGGAATAATTCCTTTAACAATCACCAACTCTGTGCCCATTATTAAGTGTTGTAGGAGTCACAAAAGAAACACAAGACAGTGGCCTGAAAACCCTCAGCTCCTAAGTAAGAACAGTGGCAGACATGTGAAACCACCAAGGAAAATTAAGACCTTTTAATAGCAGTTTCTCTCCTAGGATTTCCAGCCTGTCTCGTTTCCCAGGAAGATAACATTGCATCTGGAAATAACTGAGTTCTCAGAGAGGTTCTTATCATCCTTTAAAAGATCTCTCTCCCAATTTTCTGGTTTCTAAGAGAGTGCAAAGAATAGACCTTTAATAATATTTCTGGTGTCCCAGAATTAAAACAGACCTACGATTCCCATGAAACCATCTGTTTTGTTTGTCTAAATGTTGTGGGTGCTTAAAAAACAGGCTGGGAGTGAGGAGGTGGGGCCACGAGCTACGTGATCTCTTAAGAAACTGGTATATCAGGAAGTTGTGATCACTGCTCCCAGTTCATGAGCTCCTATCTCAACAGACACAAAGCATCAAGGATAAGGACATTTTCCAAAACAGCCTTTGCTTGTTCTGGTACAAAAAAGAAAGAAAGAAAGCTCAAGAAAAATGCTTATAAAGGAAAGGAAATAGGCTTAGAGAAAAATACCCCAGTTCCCAGACTTTATTTGGCAGGGAAAAAATATAGCGAAGCCAAAGAACCTTTTCCACACCCCCAATATGCCCCCCTTTTTTTTAACCCTCTTTGTAAAAACTTCAGTCTTAACACAGTCTTCCAGTTTTAGTGTTACCAAAATGTTCCCAGATCTCACTAGTCCATAACCAAAGAATAAGATCATATATACTTTTAGTGCCCAATCTTCTCCTACCTAGTTGTCAGAAATTACCCCCCTCTCTAGTAGGGCCCCCCACTGTTCTGCACGGTTTTGTGGTGCTACATCTGTGTGCTCAGGAACAGAAACAGACCCTGATTTTCCTATCCCAGACTCACCCTCATGTCACTTTGTCACTGCCTCTGCTGCTGAGACCCTCATGGAATTGCCAGGACAAGCTGCCCTCTGCCAAATGACTGCTCATGCCATCCACTCCCCGCCCCGAAGGCCTTGGGGAAGGACATAGCTCTTTTCTTTATCTCTCCTCAGGCTGCATGGGATGTTTCCTCTTTCTCATTACCAAATAACAGAGTTGAAATTTAACTATGCTTTTTGTTGAGCTGTACTGGAGATATATTGGAGATAATGAAATGAGTACAACACAAAAAATTTTTTAACCATTGGGAGGACCCAGATTTGTCCTGATGCCAGTTACTAGGCCAGCTTCTACTTGACCTTCCTCCACATGGCCAAGTAAAGTTCATCCCTTTCCCCAGATTGACCTCTTCCCAGGTGATTGACAATGGAGATGTTCATTCCTTCCATCCACCATTTTGATATTTGTTGAATGTCTATTTTGTTTCAGGCACTCCAATGGACCCACAAGCTAGAGTGGGGACCCAAATGCACATGGTCCAGCTCTGATGGGGTTTAAAGTCTAAAATTGGGTGGGGAAAAACACTATACAAATAATTACCTACTTATGTATTATTAGTTATAAAATGTTCAAAGTGTCATGAAGTGAAAGTTATGGGATCCCATGAGAACGTCTAATGGAGATCATTTAGATTGGGGAAATCAAGTAAGGCTACTTTGAACAATTGACATTTAAGTTGGAACTGAAATTCGGGTAAGAATTAGCCCTATGGGGCTGGCAGAGTAGCTCAGTGCTTGCCTAACATATGTGAGGCCGTCGGTTTGATTCCCATCGTCACAGAGAAAATAAGTAGTAGCCCTATAAACTGCTTCTTGGGCAGCAGTGATTGCTGATGAGAAGGATCTGTCAGAGAAAGGAGCATGGGAAGACCAAAGGAATTAGGGGCAAAGGGGTATAAGATGAAGGTGGGCAGGGAGGCAGGAAACATCCCATGTAGACATTGCAAGGCCCCATGAAGGATTTGGGAAGAGCTCCCAAATATAATGGACCAATACTGAAGTATTTTGAGTAAGGGAAGGAATGGCATGAGTTGGTGTGTGTTTTAGAAAGACTTCATGTATATTTTAAAGGGGACAAGAGGGCAAGTCCCAGTGACCTAAGCATGAGATGATGATGCCCCAGACCATGTTGTTGTCAGAAGAGATAGAGAAGCAATCCACGGTCTAGATATGTTTGCAGTAGAACAACGGAATGTGCTGCTGGCGAATGTTGGAGAATAGGAAAGAGAAGAGTCTGCCTAGAGGTTCAAGGAAGCCTTCCAGTTCTGACTGGGGCAGCTGGGAATGTGGTTCAATATCTGAGCACTGATAAGATAACAGACAACAATCAGTACATTTCCCCAAGTCTGAGTGAAGTCATCTTAAATATTCCACCATTGAAGGATCTGCAGCCTAGGGACAGGCCTCAGCTAAGCCCTTTTCCGTCTGTCTTTTAAAATCTCCTCCAGCCAGGTGATCCAGCCTCACCTGCGGCCTCCCATCACATCTGTTTTCAAATGAGGTTGATTTTTCATTGGAATTTCTCCCCAAGCATTATCAGGATGAACTGTAATGTTTCATTCATTCATTCATTCATTCATTCAAGATAGAGTTTTTCACACCAATTGAGAGCAGGACCTCTGGGATTAAATCCCACCTCTGCCACTGGTGAGCTGAGAGGCCTTGGACAAATTTCTTAACCTCTCTCTCTGATGTAGTTTCCTTATCTGGGAAATGGAGGTTACAGTGGTATCTACTTCAAAGAACTGTTCTATGCTTAAGTAGATGAATAACATTCCAGGTGTTCAGAACAGAGCCTGAAACATCATAAATACCCAGTTGATGTTAGAAAAGACCATTGCTCTTCATATGAGGTTGATTTTAGATGTTATTGAGAGCCGCCTGCTTTTCCAACACTGTTCCATTCTGGGACACTGCTTCACGCAGTAATTTTAAGCCTTTTTGGGGTCAGACAGATTTGATTTCAAGTCTCTGCTCTCCTCCTGAACCTCTATGAGCCCAGGTTTTCTCACCCACATTGGATACAGAAATCCCCACCTTGAGTGGTTATCACAAGGTGGAGTCAGAACTCTTTGAGCAGTGCTTTGAATATAGCACATGCTCAATAAATGCTAGGTTATTTTCCTACCCAGAAGGAGCTTCCCTTCCTAATTTAAATACTGCATCTCCACCTCTGCCACTAAAGAGCCCTCAGTGGGAGGAAGGCAATTTCAAACCCTTTCGTAGGCTTACAGTTTATGAACAAGGTTATGGTTTTTTTTTTTCATAAATTACACTCTCTGGCCATTTTGGGCACAATGTGGAGCGATTTAAAAGCCAGGGATATGAATGTGGGCATCTTATACTCCAGAGAGAATGGTCCACAACAGTTCCACTTGGATCCCAAACCACTCATGTTTTCCAGTACCAGTCCCACTCTTTCCCATGCCATGTCCCACTTCCTCCTCCTGCCCCCACCATCACCTTGAAGGACCAGAGTAAGAAAACACAGGCACCAGCCCACAGAAAACACTCTTGGTCATCCTGGAAAGCATAGATTCCTCGGGTCTTTATTTTCAAAGCTGACTGCATGGTTTCCTTTGGCGCAGCCGGGCATGTGGCAGAGTTTGCTCTGGATGCCTCTCCCTCCTGCCCGTGGCCTTGCCGTGGCCTTCCTCTGGCTGCCTGGTACATGCTTTTTATCTGGTTCACATGAGCTACTTGCCCTTGCGTACGTTGTTGGGTCCCCTCTGGAGCAGTTGTGTTTTAAGACTCATTTCCAACACCAAATGAAAACTTTGTCTCTGTTATGGGGAGGGAAAACTTTCATGAGCAAACAGAATTTCCTGCTGAAGGGACCTTTCCCTCAGCCCTTGAAATCTCACTCATCCTATGCTATGGCCAACCTTAAATGGATAATGTAATATAAAGACTTTCCCTTGATGGTTTTAGCGGGACTTTGGGGGCAATACAGCAGTGGCCACAGAAATATGATGACCAGCACATAAGACTTTCAACAGCAAAGTAAGCAGTGTTGTTAGAAGACTAACAGGGTATCTTTGGATTTCAGGGAACAGATCCGTCAAGGCCTAGAAGAACTCCAGAAGGTTCTGCCAGGAGGAGACACTTACATGCATGAAGGATTTGAAAGGGTAATTTTAAGACCATTTTAAACCCCAGGCATGAAGTGTGATGTTGAAATGTCAACATAGGGATGACTGATGAGATAAAGCACATGTTTTCAGGCAACCGAATAACACCCAATGGCAAGATGGTACAATTTTTCTCCCTGCACTGGTTAACTATATCCAAAACAACTAAGGAAATGAATATCTTTCTTCCTTCGCTGACACTGATGAAGGCCTTGTTAACTAGTGATCGATGTCGCTCATGACTCATGCCACACCCAAGTCCCCTAATTCCTAAAGGGATCTTAGTTGGATGGCAGCAATAGTGACTGAGAGAGAATTTCAGTGTCTTTAAGGGACATTAAAGCCTTTTGTTATCTCAAGCAAATCAGTATTATAGGTGGGATTTTCCTGCTGTCTAGCAATGTACAAGTCTAGACTCTGAGAAGTAAGACATTGACCCATGATTACAACTGTATCGCTTAAGATTTAGAGGAACTTTACATGAATATTACCCATTGATATCTGGGTGAATTACACAAGGAATCAAGACTGGGCCCAGGCCTGCATAGCCAGCCCACAGCCTATCACCCAAAATGGTATTCAGAGTGACAAATAGTGGTTGTAGGTCTAATGGCTTGTTCATGTATTTTTCAGGCCAGTGAGCAGATTTATTATGAAAACAGTCAAGGTAAGATTGTGGTATAAATTACCATTAAGAAATATTTAGGGCTGGGGCTATAGCTCAGTGGTAGAGCACTTGCCTCACAGGTGTGACACCCTGGGTTCAATCCTCAGCACCACATAAAAATAAATAAATAAAGATATATTTTAAAAATTTCTGTGTTTGTTTCTAAAAAAAAATGCCTCAGTAATTTTTTGTTTCAAAAGACATGGACGATATTGTTTATAATCCTTAAACATACACTCCATTACCAAAAAAGAATGCATAGAAAATGGCACATTCCAGATCAAATTCTACTGTTCTGGGGGTGCCAATAAGAATTACATAAAAATAATTAAGATCCCATTATGACCACAGTCTTTAATTCCTGTGAATAATTTTGCATGTTGAGTTCATTAAAGTAGTAAATAGTTGGATGGATTAGTAAAGTCTTGGATTTTCATGTCAAATCTTGTTACCTTGTCCTTCTCTGAGCTCCAAGCCTCTTCATTAACTGTGATTGAATATATTAAGATCAAGATTTCTAGTTTGGTTTAAACATTTCTTCATTTAGATGAAAAATGCTTAAAATATACTTAGTAGAGTGGCTAGCAATAGAAATACTGATAAAATTTTTTATCATTTGAGCTATTATAACTACATTGTCTTTCAAGGGTAGGCTTTGTTTATCTCAAGCAAATCTCTTTAAAAAGAATCGATATTGTAGTGGGGATTTTTCCTGCTAGGCCTGTAGAAGTATCCACTTCCTGTTTGACTTTAAACTGCAACAAATAGAAGGGACCCAGAATGAACACCAAAACTTGCTGGTATAAATCAACCATGAGCATTGTTTCTAGAAGTCTAAATAACACTGAAAGAATTCTAATAAGTTTTGCCAGCTGCCATACCACTTCCAGTCAGCCTGTGAATCATGATGCCTATTACTTTTTGCCAAACCGTGTTCAAGGGATGGCGTACGTGGTCAACTACAGCATGTGAGAGGGACCAGTAAGCCCGGTGGTAGAGGCCTAGGTGACAATCACATGCATTGCTAACAAAAAAGTAATCACCCATGGTTCACTGGAGCTCTTGCCAGTTATTGATTCAGTGACCATTTCACCAAGTCTGACTCTTTGGAGAGATGGGACTGAGAAACACGGAAATCAAATTTATGCCTCCTTGAGGCTATTCTGATGAAGTTTTCTCCAACCTGGAATTGCTTCCCAGTCCCAAAAGAAAGGATAGTATTTCTCACAATATTGACTTCTAGGTGGTTGAGATGATAAGAGATCAAATGCCAGGGCTAAGAGGGGGTTTCCCAGGGGGCAGGATGACTGAGTTGGTCTGTGTTGTTTTGAGCAGGGTACAGGACGGCAAGCGTCATCATTGCATTGACTGATGGGGAACTCCATGAAGATCTCTTTTTCTATTCAGAGAGGGAGGTAAGTAATGGTCCGGCCTTGTCTAAACACATACCTGGGGGCGGGGAGGTATCTCAGTGGTAGAGCTTGTGCTTACCAGGTGCGAGGCCCTGGGTTCAATCTGCAGCATCCCAATAAAACAAACAAAACTCTTGAAACAGGGCTTGTCTTTGAAATGGGCTGCACTCTTTGAGATGAGCCTCTTTACTCAGGCAAAGTGATAGATGTTCTCTGTAAAACCCCTGAATGAAATAGTTTCAGATGTAAAAACAATCATAATAATTCATTTTTTAAAGTGAAGTTTTATGTCTTTCACATGGTAGATGTTTTTCCCCTTGCAAAAGTTTGCATATTGCTTTGTGCTTAGAGGGATAAAAAAATATCTATTGTGCCTTTATTAAAGGCATCGTATTGCTTTAGCAGTTTTGACATACTATTTGACATACTTTTAAGCAAAAAAATTAGTACCATTTGTTCCTCCATTTTTCCTCATATTTTCTACTAAAACAGGAGGAAGAGAAAGAATTGCTCAAAATATGTAAAAGCCAATCTTGTCCACATGTGCTAACCTTTAAGATTGTCACTCCAAGAGCCAAAGTTAAACAATAATTGGTGACAGATTTCATTGTATTCTCTCCTTCTGTATTTCTTCTTTGCCTTGATTATCTTCTCAAAATACTCTTCAAAGCAAGTGAAGGAATTCTCTAAATGAAGCTTCCATTAAACTTAAAAAAAAAAAAGGTTTACTCAGGAATTATAAAGTTGTATTTACACTTAGGAAATGCCTTTCATCCATGTTTTGGACTTGAACTCTATGTATAGGCTAAGGAAACATGTTAGCTGTAGGAATGTACTGAATGAAGCCTCATTAATGTCACAGATTCACTCAGGCCAAGGTAGAAAGAAACACAGGAAAGGATAAGGTAGTGGGGGAGAGAACTGCTGGGTCTGGGAAAGGATTTTGTCATAGTATTACACTTGCCTCAAGCTCTTGACTACGATTTAGTTTAATTTTAGCTCCCTCTGCAAGTATGAAGTCTGTACTCGTTCACTCATTCAGAGCTTGGCATGTGTTGAGCTCTTGTCTAGACACGAGAGACACTGGTAAGCAAGATGCTGTTGCTGCCCTCAGGGGTCTCACCGTAAAATAGAGTTTGGCTTCAGTATCTCCCTCCTCCCACTGGAACAGAGGATGGGTCAGCATGGGGAAAGACACAAGTTCATGTGACAGACACCCCTGAGTATTGGGGAAATGATACATTTCTATATTCTAAGGTCAAAACTATGTGATGGGAATGCAGAAATAATAGCCAAATAAAGTAAAAACCCTCATAAGGGAAGAGCTGAAAATAAAATAAATAATGAGTGTCAGTGGCTTAAAATAGGGGTTAGTAGAAAGGCATTTTAGGTATGGCACAAACAGACTTGGAAAAATATTTGGAATGCCAATGCCAATAGAAGAAAGCTTTACGAAAAAGATAAAGCTCAAGAAGATATAAAGAAATTAAGCTTTCCCATTCTTGATAATTCTATAGAAAGCCCAGCTAAAGGAGAGCAGTCAGAGTTGTTACAGATAAGGCGGGTGCTAGACTAAGTCTAAACATTTATTTTATCCTGAAAGACACGGGGAATGTTTCTAACGTGTTTCTGTTACTTCTAGAATTCAGTGTTAGACACAAGTAGGTTGGAGAATTGGGGGAGGGAGGGAGGATAACACAATTCAAATCAACAAGCACATATTGAGCACTTACTATATGCTCACTATTGATTACTCACTGAGTACCTACTGTATAAGCCAAGGATTTTCAATTTTTGTTTTCGTTCTGAAACATGGGAGAACCTGGAAATCAAATATCAGAGCCTTTAATAAACCAAATATTAAAATCAAGCCTAAACCCAAATGTTATTCATTATGTTGCCCTTTCTTCTTGTTAAAAAATATTCATATTTTTTTGTAATTGGACACAATACCTTTATTTTATTTATTTTTATGTGGTGCTGAGGATCGAACCCAGGGCCTCGCACATGCTAGGCAAGTGCTCTACTGCTGAGCCACAACCCCAGCCCTTATGTTGCCCTTTCAATGATTAATTATTGAGAGCACAACATAATGAATTGGGTTCACTTATTCAAATATGGACCTACCATTAAACTGATTATTTTTTAGAAATGAAAAAAGCCTTATTCATAGGGAATCCTGACATATGCAAGAATCTATATTGTTCTAGGCCTTCTGGAACAAGCTCTGCTTGTATTATCTCATTTAACCCCAAACCACTTTACAAAGTAAAGTCAACCATCAAACTCAGATATATCTGGTTCCAAAGGTCACATTCTCTTATGATACTATGCTGCCATTACAAAGAAAAATGTGTCCAAAAAAATCTGTTAAAGAATGGAAAGATGCTCTTTCCCCAGAATATTTAATATGACTCATCTTAGCCTGCAGTTTTCCTTTCTTCCTCTTGCCTTTCAAACCCCTTCATCAAGACTCCACTTCAGAAGATCTTTCTCAATACCTTTTGCTGGAGTTATCACTCCCCCTACTTGCATTAGGTTAGAATGTGATGTTCCCTGGAGTGGGAGCTCTTGGGGACAGAGATCGTTTCTCCAGTGCAATGCCTGGCATAGGTGCTCAATAAATACGTAACTGTTGAATCTAGTCTGACAGATCCAAGAGGAATATTCTTGCCACTGCTTCCCTTTCTAATGTCTTTTGTTTCCCTGTCCCAGGCTAACAGATCCCGAGATCTGGGTGCAATCGTTTACTGTGTTGGTGTCAAAGATTTCAATGAAACACAGGTACGTTCATGAATTTCCTCAGATGTGGGAACATACTGAACTTGTGACTCATAGAGAACATATATTCAGTATAGAGGGTGCATTGGCAAGAAAGAAATGCCTTAGATAGGTTATTTTTCCACAAATGCTAAGCAGGAAAGAATTATTGGATGTGTAAAGAATGTGAAATCACTTTTTGAAACACTTGGGGTCTTCAACATGAACCATTTAAGCAGCATCTTTCTTGGTTGGCTTTCTTGGTGAACATTAAATTGCCAAGGTGTTAAAACAGACCTGAATTAACTTGAAAACCTTTTTCAGAATAATTAAAACGACAACAATTTTTTTTGCTATAAAAAATACAATGCATGGTCAATACAAAAATATAGAAATAATTGGACCAGTGGGCCAAAAGATGCACAAGTACATTTCATTAAATCATGAAAACTTGCTAATGACTGAAATAAGTGCTCCTCAACATTGTTCCTGATTTCTTTTTGTTATAATGGCATAAGTAAATGCTTATATTATTAATAAAATAAAACAGAATTACAAAGAAGATAATAGTAAATGCTACTTTTAGAATAAATTTGTATGCATTTGCACTGAGAAGGTATGAACAACTATATATGTATGTTTATATAATTGTTGATAAAGATAGATATAGATAGAAGGCTTATGAGTAACTTTTATTTTCTTTTTATGTTAACTCTCTTAGTTTTTCCTAAGTTTTCACAATGAGTATGTGTTATTTTTGCAATTGGTAAAAACAGTAAGAGCTATTTTTAAAACCATGCCTGCCAGCACTGAATCTGACTGGGGCCCTCCCCAAACTATACAAAGATGGAGGTTGGGATAAAGCTCTCAGATCAACTTCTCCTTGCCCTCTGTCTTCTGATAAAGCAGGAGCAGTTAAAGTTTTTGCTATTAAAAAATACAATGGTCCATTCCTTTGTCAACAGTTTCAGTGAAATTCAGGGGTCCACATTCATTGACCTAACCCAACACCAAAGCCTGAATCTATTTTTAAAGTTGCTCTGAAAGGAAACTTGAGTCTGCTTGATTCAAATAAAGTTGCCAACAGGAATTTGGGTGAATGGGAGAAAAATGAGCCAATGGCATATCCCCAAATCCATAAATATATCAACCCAGGCCAAATGTTCATCCATCTGGACAATCTTACCTCTGCTCCCAAGGAGAAAAGTATTAAAACAAATGTAAAGGCTGGAGCTGCCCCTCAGTCTTGCTCCAGAGGGGCTCCTGGTAAGCTCATTACTGCTGAAGGCTCTTCAGAGGTGCCCCGGAGCCCACTGAGGGCCTCACATTCCTCAAGGTTCTAGAAATAGGTAGGGCCCCTCGACCCAGTAGCTTTCCTAAATTCTCCACATCCTCTCCTGACATGGCTCCATGTGATTCGTGTGTTTGCTGTGTTCTCAGCTGGCCCGGATTGCGGACAGTAAGGATCATGTGTTTCCAGTGAATGATGGCTTCCAGGCGCTGCAGGGCATCATACACTCCGTGAGTAGAGGTCTTCCACTGAGGTGGATGTGCGTGCACTTTCTGTCTCCAGTCTGCAACAAATACCCCTGTCCCCTCTTTCTGAGGCTGGTGTTTTTCTGCTAGAGAGAACATTCCCCCGTATTATCTTTGGGTCTACTATGTCCCAGATCTTCCTTTGGCCTTTTGTGCATGTTTCTTTCCATTCTCCTGTGCTGGTCTTTACACCCTCAGCTGGAAGGCCAGTGTGTATGCTGCAACTATAATGATGTTCAGAGGTGCTACAGCCTCTACCTTTAGGTTGTGACTAGACAAGTATGCTGCAGTCATCAGGGAAAACTCACCAGGCTCCCAATTAGGACTCCAGGATGCAAATTCAGAGCTCAGAGGATCACTGTCCTCATAATATATCTTAAGTGGGTCTTGATCTAGGGGTCATTAGCTGGGGCCTGAAGATCTGTCCCCCACCCCCAGCAACCTCGGAAGCCTCCAGTGTTGCTTTGCCTCCAAGGGTTGCTAGGAACTTGAGCAGAGTGGACCTCAGAGCAAGAAGAAAGAATTTGGGAGCTGGTCAGTCCAGAGTCTCAGTGCTGACCCAGGCACTCACCACTTGTAGATCCTTGGATACTTGTTTTCTTATTTGTAAAAAAGGGGCTGATGTTTAAACTGACATTATAGTCTTGCTGGAGGATTTTAATGTTATTGGTGACATACCTAATATTTCTCCATGCACATAATAGGTACTCAAGGCACAGGAATAATTTTTTTCTCCCATTTCCTATCATTATATGATCCTCTAAGCTTTCTTGAATGTGCATAAAGATCACATGAGAATTAATATCAATTCCTAGGCCCTATTCCCAGAAGATTCTATTGCTGTCAGTGGTGGTTTATCCAAGGAATCTGCATATTTTAAGTCTCATTTTTAAAGAATAAATGCACAGGGTATACTTTTAGAACATTGATATATGTGACCATAAGTTTTCAGAACTGTGAAAAATAATCCCATTTTAGGTTGGAAATTTTTATCTTAACTGTGTACAAATGATGGTTTTCCTATTCAAAATGTGGTGGTTGGCAAGGAACAAAAACCCAAACTACCTTAGCCAGAAAGTGGAAATTATTGAAAGCATAGAAAAGAATCAGGTCCAATATGGGTCCAGTTATGCGTTTTGCTCCAAATAATTTATAGGGTTAGCACACTTGGTTATATAAGTACCAAGAACTACAATACATATAAAAGAACAACCCAACAATACAAAATATGATTAACAGCAGGACTTGGGGCTAACCACAAATCCTCGAGAAGTTCAGAGGTGGATTTTTCTGGTGGGAGTCTTCATGAGAGAGTAGGGCAGACTTAGCTCACTGAAAGCTCAGTGGGGTGTTGGTGGGTGGCACCAGAGGGGAGATGGCATGACCTCTGCCTCTTTCCCAGAGGCTGGAAAAGAGCAGGCATCTTCAGGAGGCAATAATGATAATACCTGACTGGCTAGCAGTAATGTTTCAGGAATAATGGAACCTAGACATTGATTGGATTGGAACGGATTTGCAAAAGTCTTGAAAGGGTTTTTACTCTAACCTTTAAATTTTATTTTTCTTTCCTCTTTACATGTAATAGTTGTACTTATTTATGGGGTACAGTGTGGTATTTCAATACGCATATATAACATGCTTTGATCAAATCAGCATAATTAGCATTTCTATCTCCATATCATTCCTTTGTGTGTCTGGAGCCTTTGAGTGCCTCTCTTCTAGTCCTTCATAAAGTAATGGAACATTTTTAACATGCAACAAATGATATTTTAGGAGAAGATTATTGGCAGTGTCTACATACATAGGAAGAAGGTTGGCGACACCAGATGCACTATCAGGTAGTGACGACAGTAGACCTACCTTCAGATGACAGGGGTACATCTTTTTATACATTTTTTTTTAATTTCTAAGATTTCTTATGAGCCATGTGCTTAACATTCAAGAGTTTGTTCCTACAAAAAAAATTATATTCTTTTTATCTGCATAAATCCTTGTCCTTGAATATTTTATCTTAACAGCTCTCTCATATTCAACATGAGCCCCGGATGTTTGTAAAACTCCCCTCATTCCCAAACAGAAATAACTCCAAGGATGTGTTAGAAGTTGAGCAAAACAGTGCCCCAAAAAGGGAAGAAAAAATAATTTGAGACTTCAGTCTCCAAACGTTTAGCTGAATGATAACATTCTTGCAAGCATTTATCTGGGAGTTAGACTAGTGGTTTTGATCCTCCCAGTACTTGAAACCCATGTTTATGGCAGTTGTTAATTGGTTTGCTTGGACAGAGAAACAGGGACAAGGCATAGCAGGGCTCATCTTTCTCAAATCAGACAGAAATAATTATGGCCTAAAAGCCAGCTAACTATTTTTAAGAAGTAGGTTCATTTCCCCTTCTGGATACAGAAAAGAAAACCCTCATTTTTTGCCCCATCTGAAGCATCTATTCCAGCTTGTTCTCATGGAAGTTGTTTTTCGACTAGTAATTTTCTTATAATCAAATAGAACTGGGCTTAATTACTCAAAATAAGGTTGCAGAGCAGCTTCTAATAAGCTCAAATGGTTTACAAAGGTTTTTTTTGCCCATAGAAATTGTATTTTCAAACCTCAAATGAAGATGTAGGGGTTAATATTCATTCATCCATCAAAGATGCATTGAAAACCTTTCTGACCATTCAGTTACAACTAACTCAGATAGTGGCTGTGTCCTGTGGAGCTTATGATCTAATGAGAGAGACACATAAATACAACTGTGTGTGTGTGTATAAAATTATAATACCTATAAAGATATATAATTAAAACTAATAATGGTTAAAAGAAATAGTATTTTGAGAGTAGGAGTAAGGGGTTGACAGAGAACCCAAGCTCGTTTGTAGGGATAACCTGAAGGATGAAATGAAGCCATCCATGAGAGGAGCATAGCTACAATGTTGGTGGCAGAGCGTGGTCCTAAGATGGTGCAAAAGAGAGTGAAAGAGGAGTGTCGAAGGTGGAGAATGACTGAAGATGAAAAGCACACAACTAAAGGCTGTGGAACTGACCTGAAGAACAGCAGGAACTTACAGCGAGATACAGAGTCCAACGACAGAGCAATCATGGCTGCAGTCGAGACTCAGGAGATTGAGACACTGTGGCATCTTATCCATGTCTCCTGTGGATGGTGAGTACCCGGGCACTCAGAATCCGCGGACACCAGGACTGTGCCCATGGGAAGAAACAGCACCGACTTCCTGAGCATCTCTCTCCACTGGCTCCTCTGCTAGGATCTCTCCAGCCACTCCCAGGAGAAGGATTTCTATCCCCAGTGTACAGGTGAGGAGACTGAGCCTCAGGAAGTTTGGATAAACCTCCATGTCTGCCCACACATAGTGGTTGAGTGGGGAATTTAAACCCAGGTCTGGCTCCACAGTTCCTGCCCTCTCTGTGATGCTCAGCTGTGCATGTCTAAGGAAATGGGAAGTCACCGCTGGATCACCAGGAGCTGATTATCCAGGGATAGTCATCCAGGTGGATGAACTCAAGTCCCCTGATGCCTTAAATCTGGTGCCTTCTTGGTGTTTTCACAATTTCTCAATCTTCTCTCCTCTAAGGCAAAAGTACTTAGACATCAGATTTATAGAATGGGTTATTTTTCAAAGTGCTATTGCTTGGGCTGGGGTTGTAGCTCAGTGGTAAAGTACTTGCCTAGCATGTGTGAGGCACTGGGTTCAATTCTCAGCACTACATATAAACAAACAAATAAATAAATAAAGTCCGTGGACAGCTTAGAAAATATTTTTATAAAAGAATTGACCCTTTATCCCACTTAATATTATTCCATTTATAAAACCCACCAATGCCCTGAAGTAAATATCTGTATCCCCATTTAACAGGTGAAGAAACTACAGCTAGAAAGCCCACCCAAGAGCACACAGCTCTAAAGGGGAAAGCAGGGTGGGAACCCAGTTCCGTGACTCCAGAGCCCATGCTTTCTCCTGCCTCTGTTTCCTTACAAAGGTAAAAATAATAATAATAACAAAACCCACCAGCTAGTGAGTTTTTATCATATACCAGGCACTGTGAAAATCATTTTACACAATCATCTCATCAGATTCTCACAAGCACCATTTGCTCTTGATATAAAGTAGATACCTTAAGTTCAGAGAGGAGATCAGAATCCCTGCAGCCTGGTCTGGGTGCATAGTGGGTGGGTAGGGAGCCTTTGCCTTTTACTGCTGATGGAAAGCACTTCCAAAAATCTCAACTACTGTTCACCGGATGAAGTTTCCATGATCATGAGACGGTGACAATTTGACAATTAGCCTCAGACTTTGGCAGACATTTAGGCCAGGCATTTCTCTTAAGATATTATTTCTATTCAGCAAATGAAAATGTCCCAATATAATAAAAATTCTCATATCTGGAAAAAGCTACAGAGATCACAGAGGGGCATGTTCAGACCAAAAGAAACACCTTTCTTTCCACATTTGCATAGGACTCTACCTCTGAGGACATGAGAGTATTTTTAGTAGCTTTTGCAGAATACACTGATAAAACTTTAAGGAAAAAATGTGGATGTTTGCAAGTTCATAGCCCTATAAGCCAATAAAGCTGTAAAGGAAGAAGCTATTCCTTTGCCTTCCTTTTGTGGCTTTTTTTGGGGGAATTTCCACAGACCATAACTGGTGAATTTAGCACTAACTCTTATATGAAAATATGAAGCAAAGATTCCAGTGTCTTTGTCTCCTTTTTAAAGTGCTGTGGGCAGTGAAACAGGAATCTGCATGAAAGCTGAGTTCAGATAACACTGAAATGGGTTGGCAGCTTTGAATCCCAACCCTTGACCCAATTACCATGACGCCTTCTCCTCCCAGCTGTCCCCACTTTTTGTGCACTTGAGGGCAGTGTCTGGAACCAGGAACACTGTCTACGAGAAGGAGAACCCAGTTGCTGGCACCAAGCACCTCCACCTAGGAGCACTTTCCTGCCCTATTTAATCCTGGTTTGGCTTCCTATTAATAAGAGGGTGAGTCAGCACATGGAGCTTTCTGCATGTTTGATCTACAGTAAACAGCAAGCATTGAGCAAACACAACAGCATTTGCAAGAATTTTTTTGCAAGCTTTGGCATAAACATCCTTGTTATCATGAAATCTGTAAGATCATCAAAACTGAAGAATACGTCTCTTCCATGGTATATATCAATTAATTTTTATTTATAAAAACTGGATCCCATGCTGATTTCTCCCTTTCACTCATGGGAAGGTAGAAGGAATGTACCCACCAAATTCTGGCCCAGGCCCTAGGAAAAACTGTGACAAGAGGCAAAGTCTGTCTGCCAGGCATGCCTCCCACCCACCCTTCCAAGACCCCACTGGGAACTGATAAAGGATTCTCTCCAATCAAAATCCATGTCACATTCCCGAGATGTGTCTGGGTGTTGAACTGACCCTCTTTGCAGGATTAGAAGACAGAAGGCACATTTCAGCAGCAGCAGTCTTTCTCTTAAATCAAGTTTATTTATCATTAGTAGAAACCCCTGCACCTTTGCCCCATCCTGATCCAGTCTCAAGGGCTATCTCAATTCCAAGGCACTGCTCAGTCTCCTCCAGGGAGCCTGCCCTGGTCTCTCCTCCATCACAGACTCTGGATGCGTTGAACTTCAGTAGCATCCGTCCTCAGAATCTCTTGCTTGGCACTTGGATCCCTGCCATGCTATCCACCATTCCTCATGGACAGATGCTAAATTGTGCAATCCCAGAGTCTGCCCGCTGTGTCATATTTCCAGCACTGCGCATGGCGTATTTATTAATTATAAAGCAGCCCAGAGGACTGTACAATATTCGTGACCCATGGAAGACCTACACTGCACAACAGATGGGCAGTTCTATGGCTCTGTTTCTTGTAAAAATCCCCTCAGTGCCCCCCCCCACACACCGACTCTCTCTTCCAAGATTTCATCTAGAAAAGATGGCATTCTGGACTCCATTCACATTGCCAGGACTGGATACAAAATATAAATAGAATCAATTGTAGTTGCTGTAGCAGGGCAGAAAATCTTTAAAAAAAAAAAAAATTGTTTGCCTCAGCAGTCATTAATTAGACTCAGACTTTGCAGAAACTCGGGCCAGACAGTTTTCCTAAGCTGTTGGTTTCTATTCAGCTTTTTTAAAAGCCTCAAAGTAATACAAATTCCATAGCTTGAACAGGTACAAAGATGCGGAGGGGGCATATCCCACTCCTGTGCAGCTCCTTCTTCACCTAGGAATCTGGTAAGACCCATTGTAAAAGCAACAGCAGAATTTTAGAATAAAATCAGCTCCCACAGAAGGCCATTCCCTCCACCAGCACACAGGAGCTGGACAAGTTCATCTTACTAAGTAAACCCCGTTTTGGAGTTCACAGCTATCTGAGCTTTCCTTCTGAAAATATGAAAGGAAAATAGCTTAGAGGGCAACAAAAAAATGAATTTCCTCAGTTTCAGAAGCTTGTTTGTCCTTCACTTCTCCAGACCAGATGCTCATTGTGTGTGAAACTAACAGAGAAGAACAGCATTTGTGTAAGCAAAGCTGAGTATCCTTCCTCAGCAAAAACTTCTGCATGTTCTGAGGCAAAGCTTTATTGTTTTAAATCCCATAACCTTTAATGATGTGTTTTGTGCATGTAAGAGTCTTTATTTGGTATAATGTCCTAGCATACATAAAACCATGTATGAATTCCTGAGAGATGTGTGGATAATTTTCAAATTCTATTTTAGAGTCTGACTCTGTAGAACTGACATGAACTTAGGATAATGGCCATTGTGAACAATAGATGTGGAGTGGAATTTGAAGTGTGGAATGGAATTTAATTAGGAAAAGTGAATATGTCTTTTTTTTCTAACATTTTACTAATAAATTATACAGTAAATCATTTCAAAATTCACAGAAGCGACAGTGACAATCTTGAATTCCTAGAGGAGCCACTTTTATGTCCCAGGCTACCTGGATGTTCCTAAAAGCAGTGATCCCCAGGCTTATCCAACGTGCTTTCTGCCATCAGCTGTGATGGAGGGTGTGGTCCTTCTGAGGAGCCTGAGCCCCACCTGCCAAACACAGACTCTATATTTTTTTCTCAAGTAAAGAGGTCAAGGCCTTTTACAAAAGCAGGGCAACCTAGATCTTAGGGGGAAAGGATACACTTACAATGTGACTGTTGAAGAGATCAGCCATTGAAGAAATGGAGGAGATGAAGCAGTCCTCCCAGGAAGGCAGTTCCCAAAGATGGTCTCGCTTAACATGAAGAGCCAGTCGCTACAGTATGCAGAATACGATCTTGTATTCAGATGACTTTCTGATTCCACTTCCAAGAAAAAAAAAATGAAGCTAATACATAATGTGCTATAATCCCATTTATAAAGCCTTGCAGGAAGTGTGCCATTTATTCATTTATTTATCCAATAAATATTTATTTAATGCCTACCTGTGCCAGGTTAGGCATCATGGCTATGGCAGTGGGTGAAAACAAATCTAATCCTTGCCCGGGTAGAGTTCCTAATCCACAAAAACAACAACCAAACAACCGAAAAACAAATATATGATTTTGAACTATGAGAAGTCCTCTGAAGGATAGTGGTTTATACTAAATTGTAGGTAAGCATGGTGGTACTGCACTGGTCAGAGTACCAGGACTTAGTGGCAGAGTTTATATTGAAGTAGTAGCATGACAAAGAGAGAAGAGTAGGATTTTTGTCTTAGGAAACTAGATTGATGCAACCTGTCAACAGATAGCTAACCATCCTCAAACCAGCCTACTTCATAAAACAAGTACATTCCCCTCCATGTAAGGAAGACATCAAGGAACATCCTCCAAAAGACTTTTTGAAAACATGTGAAAGCAAAAGGCCCCTGTACTATGAATGGAAAAAGGAGGATCATCCATGATGAACCCACACAACAGGAAATGGCCAAGTAAAGATTGACTGCTTGTGGGGGGGAAAAGAGGCATGTCTGTCATAAGGCAGAGATTCCTAATAACTGTGCAAATATTCACGTGTTCTTTAAGGATTCTTGAGAAATCTATGCATAAACGGAGAATTTTATAACAAAGGACATTAGATTTTTAGACTCCAAAGAGAGCAAATTCTTTTATACAACCTGGACTGGTCCACAATGGATTTCACTTAAACATATTAAACAGCTCTTTGAACTCGGCAAAGTCCTTTTCCAGCTGCTACCTCTCTTGCTCCCCCAATAATTCAAGAATGTTCTCGAAAGTAACCCTACCAGTAACAACACATTGTGTTTAGTTCTTTATGGATTTAAGCCTGCTTTTTCATCTGTTTTCTTATTGAAATCTATCCAAAAGTTGGCAGGAAAATAGTTTAACATGGATTCAGTCTCCACTATATGATTAAGCATGAGGCTCC
This sequence comes from Marmota marmota marmota, assembly GCF_001458135.2. NCBI lineage: Eukaryota > Metazoa > Chordata > Mammalia > Rodentia > Sciuridae > Marmota > Marmota marmota. The sequence goes on along the minus strand of NW_025999977.1, from coordinate 4,260,640 downwards.
AGTGAGTGACAGAGCAGAAACATATATGAACTGTGGTTCCTGCCCAAGGGTTGTAGCAACAGTGGTAGGTAATGACACACAGCTACCATTCTTTGAATATGTGTCAGATGTCCTCCTGTAGGCTTTTTACCAAGGTTGTTCAGAACACATTTCTTGGTGTCTTATTTTCACAAAGTACACAGGCCAGCTGGTGGCCAAAGGGTTGGAAAATAGTTTAACATGGATTATCTGTTGAGCGATCAATTTTGTCTTCTGTCTATAAGACAAAAACCTTATAGCTTGCCTTGATCTCACTCTGCCTCACCTCCAGTCCTCCATGAGTTTTATTACCTAAGTTCAATTGATTTTACAAACTCAATATCTCTGCATGCACGTCTCTTATTTCATTGAACCATCATGCAACCCTTTGAAGTCATGTTTTCCTTATTCAGTTTTATGGATGAGATTCTGAGATTTAATAACCTGTCCAAGCCCAATGGCCAGTAAGTGGTAGGGCTTGGATCTCAATATAAATACATTCAGAGCTCAAATCTCTTCTCTATCTCTGGAGCCCAAGTTCTTGGTAATAATAGCTCACATTCATCAAGCACATAACCAGGTTCCAGGCACTGTGCTATGCTCTGCCTGCATGATCTTATTTAATCTTCCCAGCCTAGTAACTTTATGCTTAAGCTTTTGGTAGTATATCATGATCCCACTCTTACAGATGAGGAAAGAGATTCAGAGAAATCATGGGGCTTGCCCAAGTTTACACTGCTCAAGCCCAAGAAATTTGATTCCAGACTAGTATTCAGTGTGCTCAATTGCTTCCCAAAATTGGGGTTCAAAAAGTTCAAAGAATCATCAAGGAGCCTAGATCAGGTAAGTGTAGGATCACAGCCAAGACCCAACTCCTCACGTGAGATCATATCTGAAGCCTGTGGTAGTATTGGCCTGGTCTATTATATGAACCAATTATACTTTATCTCGATGTCATCCCAACCCTGTGTGAGTCTCTTTTCATCTAGTGATTTCCCTTTAGCGATTCCGGGAGCTGTGTCTTCACCTCCTCCACAGCTACTGTTGCCCGGGGCAGGGGAGGAAGCCTCTACCTCCTCACTGCCCTATAAGCCTGCAGTCCCTACACTGATCTGCTGTCTACTATAGTTCAGACAGACTAATTACCCTGTGACTGGGCTGCTAATAATCAAGGGAACCCCCCAAATCCACTTAGTACCATTATGACTTCCTACTTTTTGGAAGCAGATATTTGAAACAAATAGAAGTCATCATCCCAGACAAATCCTGCCCATCTCCCTCACTGATAAATTTTACTCTATTGGCTGTAATGCATCCCTTCCAGATGTTTTAAATTAAGATTGGGAAAGCTATGTTTTTACTTGATTGAATCACAGCACTTGGCTGACATTTTTTGGCCCTTGATGCACTCCTTAGATTTATCAGCTAATTGCACACACTTTGAGAGAATAATATAGCATATGTATGTTTTGACAGACTCTTGTTAGTGTGTCTTAGTGGTCAAAGATTCACTGGTGTTTCTTTTACTGATCCCTGGTTAGATGTTAGAGTTGGTTCAAAAACATTGATCCAAATCCAGAAACTTATGTACATGGAAATTTTATATATGTGTCTTGGGAAATGGAGACAGGATAAATCCGATTGTTTAGTTCTTATTCTTGGACTGTTTTGAAATCTTTAAGTTGTGGGTGATAAAATAACTTATTAGGAGATGTCCATTGCCTGAGGAATTTTATTTAAAATGTCAAAAAATAGCTTCATGTTGTTCTTATGCCACTATTTACCAAGGTTTTGCCTCCGAGTTAATTCTTCAAATGTGGCCTGTTTGGACACTCATGCCTGAGGACATGTCAAGAGGGGTGACAGTTTCCCTCAATCATGGAAACCACTGGCTGAGATGGCCCATGAGGCACTAAGAGCCCAATGGCAGAAAACTGGAGATGGGGGAGATCCTCACATCCAGGTGCAGCAGCTGTCATTTTAGATACAAGTCACTGTGCCTCAGGATCCAGGCAAGCCCCAGTCATGGGACATTGCTGAAGGCATGAGTCCAGAAAGGCAGATGGACCACAAGAAAGGGAGGATGGAAAAGCCAGCAGGGAAAAGTGGGTGCCCTGCATGTGTCTTTGGGGTCCCTGATGCCAAGTCAGACTGAAAATGAAGAGAAAGCCAGAGCTCACTGTTGACTCCAGGTGCCCAGAGCCAGATGTGTGAGGACCACAGACTCCAACAGAGATGCACGAGGGATACAAGAGTCTGGAACACTCGCTTCCTGCTGTGGTCAGGCAGGCTTAGGGGCCAGTGGAGGTACCAAGGTTGCACCTGTGTCTGGAGGGTAGGGGGTTGGTGAGCCAGAGGCCAGGAAGTAAGGCACAAGCTCAGGGAACAGCTCCCAACTATAGAATTTGTAAACAGATAGGGGAAGCAAAGTACTAAAATGCCATGGAATTGTACAGAGTGAATTCTAGAAATGCCAAAAAAAGAAATGCTGCTTTGCATGACTTAGATATACAGAGTTACCTAAAGGACATGGTTGTAAAGAAACCTGTTGGAATAACTTTTAATATTTTATCATTTAAGCATCAGATAAAGATTTTTCTTAAGCTTATTTCTTCATTTCCTTTCACAATGCTTCTCTATGAGGACGCCCAGATTTCTCTCTGGAATGGGTAAATATTAGCTCTTCTGAGAAATGGTTTTTATTCCACAGATTGAAACACTCATAAATGTCTGACTTTTTCACTTGCTACTAGAAAGCTTGGAATTAAGTCCACTCCTAGCCAGGAAATAAACTCCTCAGAGCATATTTTTTGTGTGCTTTTCTCACTCACTGTATCATCTTTCTCCTGTTTGCCCTTGAATCCATTCCCCCATTATAATTTATTGCATCTTTATTTTATTGTGTCTTGTGATGTATGTGTTGCTTAAGTTGGAACAAGAAACATATCTAACTAAATGTATCAATGCAAATAAATAGACATTCCCCAGTGCAAAAAGATGGTTTCTTCTTTTACAGTTTAAATTTTATAATTACATCATTAGTTGCTTTAACAAATGTCTTTTCATGAATAGAAAAAAAAAATGGTTTCCTCCAGCCCCCTGAACCATCTCCAATTTCAAAGTAGTAAGCCCCCAGAAATGATATCACATTTGGTTAGCAAATTAGCTCAATGTTCCATACTTGTTTAAAATATTTGGTTCAAATTTTAGGATCTGTATTCAACAAGAGGCAGGATTCATAACTAGTAGAGAGAAGTCCGACCGGGCAAATGCCCTGGGACATCCAACAGCATTTAACACAATCTGGCACATTAATGTTTGGTGTTGATGATACTAGTAAAGATATTACCCTCCCTTACACCTACTGCTGCTTCTAAAGGCTTTGAATTTTCCTATCTGTATCTCAGTTATCTCTTAACAAATTATGCTAGACATTGACTTTTTTATTTCTTCTCCTAGATTTTGAAGAAGTCCTGCATTGAAATTCTAGCAGCTGAACCATCCACCATATGTGCAGGAGGTAAATGATATTAAATGCTAATTGCTTTCATACCATTGATATTTTGAATTCAAACCACATGTTTACTTCTTTGGTGGGGAGCGGTGAAGATAGGGCAGGAAGAGGGTGGGTGAAAAAGGGAATATAAATTGCTAGCTTGCTTTTCTTCAGGGGAAGAAAGAAAAGAAAGAAGCAACATGTACATATTTTTAAAGTTTGGAAAAGTCCATCCAAATACTGTCCTCGTGGTACCAAATTACAAGGGAATTCTAGAAATGCTGAATTCCCACACCAGTACTGAATACTGACCACCAGTCTGCCTCTGGAAAGAAATGGAGTCACCCAATAAGCACAGTGGGGCATGCATATAATTTCAGCAGCTCTGGAGGCTGAGGCAGGAGGATATCAATTTCAAGGGTGCTATCCTTTCTACATAGTTAATGTATTTACTTAATTGTTCGATCCATAAAATGGTAGTGTATGACTTCAGTTGTCCTGATAGAAGCCATGATAATTTTGTCATTAATACAGGAAGTCTCTACTTACACTCAGAAGCAGCCTTTTTTGAATCACAATGTTTTCTCCAAGTGATGAAAACTGGGGTCTTGCTCTTTCTGTGTTTTATAATAGGCTGCCTGAGACGTCAGCCATGCCAGCTCTTCTCCTATAATTCTAGACAGATTTCCCAACACTCTTCCTTCATTCATTTAAAAAGCATTGTTAAGCATTTGCTGCACACCAGGGACTGTGGTGGGTGCTGGAGATACAAGAAGGACCAACTGTCTGTGGGAGCCCCTGTTCCCCGGGGACTTTCATCTTTCACTATCGAGAGTTCTCTATTGAGATCAGTTGTCTGGCCTCGAAGAATTATCAAGTGCTGGTCATTATTTGCCAACAGAAAATATGACAGGCAACCCTGATAAGACAGTGAGCCTTGAAGGAAGACCTTTCAGGCTTATCAGACACTATACATTTCAATGCTTATGGCATGTTTTATCGGTATAAATGAGGGAATCTCTTGAGGATTTCCTCCCAGTTTCTATATGTTAGGACACCTGAAAGATTCTCAAGGAGTTAGACACTAACTAAGATTACAGTAAGTAATCTGCCAACATGAAAGTATTAAGTATACATATAATTACATAAAGTTAGCAATCTTGGCATCTAATTACCTACATACATAAATATAAACATACTAAATGCATATAGATATTAACACATATAAAGATGTTAGCAGAATACTTGATGACTATTCAGAAATATGTTAATGTTCCAAAGAAAAGCAATAAAAAATTACTTATTGATGTTTAAGTAAATTGCTACCTAGCAATACAGATGGCAGGGGAAACTGTTTTTTTACCCCTCCAAGGAAAAAAATTCAAAGCTTCACAATTTGACAAAAAAATATGAACACATAAACATAGTGTCAGAACCTTTTAAGGGGCTTATCTGCATAAGGAGCTTCAGTGAGACTCTATTAACTTCAAGGTAAATCATCACTTTGGGTTCTGTGTGCTTCTGGTACAGAAAATGTGTGGGTTATTACAGATCAGTCTTGTGTATTGTGTGTGAGAGCATAATACATTTTTATAGTTCCCTGATTTTAAAGCAAGTGGAAAACAAGGAAGCCTTCCATTGTGCAATTATCCCATTCATGAGGAAAACCCAGACTTCCAGTTTAGCAATCCCACTGGATGTGTTGCAACCGTGTGATACGCAGAAAGTCCAAAGTCCATGAACACAATTTCTAATTCATGAGAGCATCATTAGCATCATCGGCTCCCTTCCTGTAGGCATCCTGAACACACAGGAGGAAGCTTATCGCTCCCCACTGCCCGTTGCCTTGCCAAGTGCCTGGCACTTAACACGTGGTCAGTAAAAGTTGGCTGAACGTCTTACTTCTTGCCTTCCCTAAAAGCACAGAGCCACTGCCTTTTGCTTATTTGATCCTCATTGACTCCTTTCATAAGAAGTTAATGTCCTACGTTGAACTGTCTAATGAAAATAGCACAATTAGAAATTCATAGCCAAAAATAGAACAAGACCAAAATATAAGTAAAATCTTAACCACACGGACAAGAGAAAAGTGCTCCTCTATAATCCTAGTCTCAGCAAGTAAACCAAAATCCCTTCACATACCATTAAGGTGTTCAAGACTATAAAAGCACTTCATATGTAAACTTGAATACGGCGCAGAAATGTGAGGGCCACAATACGTGATCCTAGGAAATTAATGGATTTTTTAATACATTTCTTTTCTTGTGGGGGTTTTTGTTTTGTTTGGGGTTTGGGTTTTTGTTTTTTTTTTTTTGGTACCAGGGATTGAACTCAGGGGCACTTTTTCTATATTTCTATTTGTTTATTTGTTTTTTTGTGTTTAATTTTGAGACAGGTTCTTGCTAAGTTGCTTAGGGCCTCCCTAGTTGCTGAGGCTGACTTTCAACCTGTGATCCTCCTGCTTCAACCTCCCGAACTGCTGGGATTATAGGAGTGTGCCACCAAAACTGGTTTAATACATTTCTTATTCAGTGAAAAAGAAAAAGAAGCAAATTAAGAATTAGTAAAAGTTTTTTTTTTAAAGCTAAGCGAAATACAAGAAAAAAGTAAAAAATGCACTAAAAAAATTAAACAAATTAAAGCAATTTAACTAATAAGTTATTCCCAGAGCTATTTTCTTGGTAGAACCAAAAAGATAGATAGATTTCTGATAAAGTCAACCTAAAAGAGCTTTCTTTAGATATTTTTAACATCACTGGCATGTTTGTAATATCACATATTATAGACAAACTATCCTGTATCAGAGCAAACCATCCAACTCTATTTCCTTTATTTCTAATAAAGAAAAAAAAAGTAACACAAGATACAGTGATGGAAGCTAGTCCTAAATTTTGAGTAAAGGAAATCTCCTACTTCTCTTAAATCAGAATCATAAGGGTAAAAGAAGGACCGGAAACGGGAAGAGCTGAAGATGAAATTGACCAAATTATTCCGTGTACATATATGAATACACCATAATGAATTTCACCTTGTATGTATATCCATAAAGCACCAATTAAAAAATAAAATAAATGAGTAGAAGAAAGACCTTTGAGGAAGAGAAGCAGGAGAAGGGAGGAGACAGTGAAAGTGGAAGTACTAGAGATTGTAATGCAGCCAATTATATTCCATATATGCATGAATATTTATTTCAAAAGGAACTATTATGTCTAATGATAATGCAATCATTAAAAAGCATTTCAAAAACATGCTGATTACAAAATAATGTTTCTAGAAAGAAAATCAAACCTCTAAAGGATAGCCTTACATCAAAAGTTCTTCCACGGGTTTCCTGAAGGTCAGTCGTTGACTGTTCTCTGTAGTCAGCAAGGCTTTCAGGAAGCATTGGAGCCCATTGCATTGTCCATGGCCTTGAGATCCTGGAGCCAAAACCTAAGCATGACTCCTCTGTGATTTTCATTAGGCTACTTGGAGGATCCAGGGCTTACCAGGGATTTCCATGAGAGTGTTTCAAAAAGCATGAACTGCGGTACAAAACAAGGTGACATTATTGTCATCAACATCATTTTAATGAGGATTTAAAGGTTAAATATGGTGCTAATCATGTCATATCTAGATGAGAAAAACATGCGTGTGTGTTTCTCCACTGAAAGAAAATCAGGGAGGACATTGATAGAGTTCAGAGTATCTACTAAATAACTAATTAATTCAATATGTGTTGTGGGAGAGGGTAAACAAGGAAACAACTGTTCCCATTTCTCAAGTACAATGGTCGTCGCACCAAGCCCTAGACAGAAAGAATTTGCTTTCATCCAAAACATTGTCTCCGAGCCCCCTCCCCTCCTATTCTAAATTACATGCCTTCATTGGCCCCCAGAGCTAGGGAGCCCCACCCAAGTCTGTCTCTGCTGATGACTGCATTCTCCCAAGACAATGATCTCACCTGGTTCTTGCCCCAACTCAGCCTCAGCCGTGGTTCTGATAATAAACTGAGCTCTGAGAGAGGCCTCGAGATAATGCCCTGGGTGGACAACAGAACCCCGATACCACATGGGCCTCTAGGTGCAGGGCTGCAAAGAAAGTGAAATGTCATGAGACAAATAGAAAAGTTTCAAACCTGGTCTGAAACAGCCAGTTTCACAAATCAGCAGTTTTAGGCAAATCTGACTTAGTCACGATTTTTTTCAGGGGACAAGAAAACCCAAGGACCATCCTAGCTCTCTTGATAGCCAGTAAGAACGCCTTTGGCCAAAAAGGACTGATGCAATCTTAGGGTGCATCAGTAGTCATCTAGGTCCTAGTGTGGGGTTCAGACCACATGGTCCAAGGACCATCTTTAAAGATTTGCAGTGAAACTGCGTGTCCACAGGAGACGCAGTGATGGAGCTGAAAACCATGTGTAATAATTCATTCACATGTCTTTCCTCTCCCTTCCTTCCCTCTTTTTATCCTTCCTTGCTCTTTTCCTGCTTATTTCTTCCTTTCTTTCTTTCTGGCAATTCTTAGTATCGACTATGGCGATGTGAAAACCTATGAGTACAAAAACTCAGTCATTGATGAAATTATCTGGGGAGAGGAGCCTTCTCAGAATTCCACTCTCAGGAATTATAAACTGGCAACCTCTGGACCTTAGCTAATCTGCACACGTTCTTTTTGAGCGACATTGCATTTTTTAAAAATTTAATTTATTGCTAACATTTGAAAAATTCAGATTTTGCCTAAAAATTCATATTTTCATCTTGTTAAAATCAGATCTGGTCATATGGGACCTGTGTTTATTATAAGGTAATGGTTATTAGGGATTGAATAACTTCCCTCTAAAAGACACATGTACTCCCCACCAGTCCCTGTTGTTACCCCAATGACTAGAACAATTATAGTGTTGCCATTTAGCATGGTGCTTACATCACTGACTCATAATCCTTCTTTTTAATTATTCAGAAGTCATCTACTAGTGGAGAGCCTTTACAGCAACTTTGGCATTACCTGCATTTAAGTAATTCTGCTTTGCTCACAATATGGACTCTTCAAAAACTTCCTTGGTGGGTGCAGTGGTGCACACCTATAATCCCATCCACTTAGGAGACTAAGGCAGGAGGATTACAAATTTGAGGCCAACCTCAGCAACTTAGCAAGGCCATGTCTCAAAATAAAAATTTTTAAAGGGCTGGGGATGTAGCTCAGTGGTAAAGCACCCCTGAGTTCATCCCTATTACCAAAACTTACAAATAACAAGTTCCTATTAGATATTTGTACAGATTAGCCTCTGTGTACTTAGGAAAATTGGCCCTATAATAGTTTGGCTCCACCTAATTTAGTCCCTTTCTAGGAAATGCACTCTGTGCGTGAGCACAGTTTAATTCTGGTCCAACTCAGCCTCAGACTTGCATAGATCACAGTATGCTGTGTAAGCAACTACTCCAGGAAGGAACTAATTGGAATCAGTGTGCAACCTGCCAACTCTTCTGCATTTGAAGTTCGCATAAGAACATCCAGAAACGGAAGTTGTAATGAGCTTCTCACATTGTCATCACAGAGACAGTCACATCATTCCTACTGTGTTCCCCACTGGTTCTGATAGAGCTGGGTGAGTTAGCCCACAGGGAAAATTGTTTCAGGCTTCATATTTACCATCTGGAAATTAGCTGCTTAAAATAGACACATTCAGGCAACATCAGGTAGTGGTTCCATTTCTGTCTCTTGTTTTCCAAACCACTCATGCTGGGCCCCTAGGCTTCTGAATGGATTGTTTCATCTCTGCTAGGTCTTTCCTTTCATTTAAAGATATTTCCATTCTCAGTCACTATTGGTTGGAATGTAAAATGGTACAACCACCTTGGAAAATAATTGGGCAGTCTCTTTAAAAAGTTAAATATATGCCTACCATATGACCCAGCCATTGCACCCCTAGGTGTTTATCTAAGATAAAAGAGAAAAGGAAATCTATGACCAAAGATGTATATACAAAAGTCCATAACAGTTCTATTTGTAAGAGCCCAAAACTATAAGCAACTCACATGTTCATCATCTGATGAGTGGATAAACCAAATTGTGATAATAGTCAGCAATAAAAAGCAATAAATTATGTTTAAACCTCAAAATAATCATAGATGAGTCTTAAAATAATTATGCTGAATAAAAGAAGCCAAGTCCAAAAAAATACTTATTATATGATTCTATTTTCATAAAATTCTAGAAAATGCAAACTCATGTACAGTTACAGAGAGCGGATCCGAGGTTACAAGGAATTGGAGGTCGGAAAGAGCAGGAAGAGAGATTAGAAGCAGCACAAAGAAACTTCTCATCAGCCATGAGAAAGTACCTACTAAATATCAGTCTATATATTTTATGTTAGATGTTAGTGCCACATTAAGCATTAGTAGGAGAGCAAATTCAAACTAACTCACAAGATGAAATTGCACCAAGAGTAATTTGGCACAAAAGTCTTGAGTGAGCAGAGCAAGCAGAGAAGATGTAGCTGTCTCATTTTCCAATAAGGTGACTGATGGGCAATCTTTACTGAAGTCATCTCAAAGCTATGTTTTTCACATTTTTTTAGAAAAAAAAATGGAATAAAAGCAAAAGAAAGAAAAGAAGGAACAGAATGGAATAAGTTTATCAAACCGCTGACTTTTTCCTTGGGTTAAATTGAGCTATAATGCGCATACTATAAAATCCACCTTATAAACTAGACATTTCAGTGGTTTTCAATATATCAGAGAGTTGTGCAACCATAAACACTATTGATTCCAGAATACTTTCATCTGCCAAAAAGAAACTTATGCCCATCAAGCAGCTGTTCCCCCTTCCTCCTCCCTCCAACTCTGGCCTAGATGATCTACTTCCTGTCTCTATGGACCTGCTAATCGGAACATTTCACATAAATGGAATCATGCAATATGTGGCCTTTTTGTGTCTGACTTCTTTCATTTAGCATAGTGTTTTTAATGTTCATCCATGTCATAGCATATTATCAAAACTTGATTTCTTTTTATGGCTAGATAATATTCCATTATATAGATTAATATTCCATTTTATAGAAATACTATATTCATCAGCTAATGGATATTTGAGTTGTTTCCAATTTGGGTGTATTATTTTACAAAGACATACCATTTTACATACTCACCAAAAATCTACACAGCTTCTAATTTCTTCACCAGTACTTGTTTTATTATTATTATTATTATTATTATTATTATTATTATATCATGGATTGAACTCAGGGGTGCTTATCCACTGAACCACTTCCCTAGCCCTATTTATTTATTTTAAATTTTGAAACAGGTTCTCTTTAAGATGCTTAGGCCCTCACTAAGTTGCTAAGGCTGGTTTTGACCTTGCAATCCTCCTACCTCAGCCTCCCAAATCACTGGGATTACAGGCATGTACCACAGAGCCCAGTTATCCATTTCTTTTAGTGTAGCCATCATAATGGCTATGAAGTAATACCTCATTGTGATATTTCTCTAACGACTAATGATGTTGAACCTCTTTTCAGTCATTGACATCATAAAATTAACAGTATTAAAACTGGCTGGCTCCTAAGTAAATAACTACCTTGTCCTTCCCCTTTATTCCCTGTGTCAAGATGTATTATTTATTTGTTCATTCAGTGAGCCCATATTGAGGCCAACTCAACCCTGGGTTAAGCACAGTCAAGCATTAAGAAGAAATAGAAATGCCTGATGTTGCCATCAGAAAACTTATAGTTGGGAATAAAAATGACTAAAGAATCATAATGAATTTATATCTTTTAAAACATTCTTAAATGATATGTTACGTAAAAAATTAAATCAGGTAGAAAATTCCTCTCTAAAGTCCTATGGTCCCTAGACATTTCTGTAGAAAACTGTAATCCAAAATGAAAATTGCCTAAAAACAATGAGTCTTACGTATTTTGAAAGGTAGAACCAGGGCTTTGTGGATAAATGGAGTTAAAGTGATATATCCCAGTTCTAATGTGTCCTGGCTCTCACTTGCTGGTGGATTCATTCAACAGTATTTAGTTACATAACATCTTTGTGCAAAGAGCTGACACTCTGGTTGGGCTGCCGGGTTAAATGTTCAGTTTCTGGAAACCAAATGTGTGCACTGACAGAGAAATTGTACCAGGCATGCTGGAGCTCGTCTCTCTGCTCTCCTGTGCTTCCCAGGGCCTCCTTTCCTCCACCTCCCCAGGCCTGGAGATTGCATTCTTTGGTTTCCACCAGGGCCAAACCATGGATCCCTGCTGTCTTTTTTCCTAAACTCCCTGAGGTTGGGCCAAGCAGACATGTGTGCAGCCTCTTTTATAGAGGATTCAGCAGCTGAACTGGTAATGCTGGAATATGGTGTTAGGGAAGAGACCTTGGCACGCAGTCTGCGTTTCCAAAGTCTTCTCTGCCTTTGCTGATTTTTGAGGAAACAAGAGAAGTAGGCACAGCAGCAAGGCAGAAAAGCATTTGGAATCAGCAAAAACGTCCAACAGCAGATGTCTATGTCTAGCATACAACTAGAGATAGAAATAGGTTTCTTTAGACTTAATTGAGCAAGTAAGGTGCAATAAGATTCTTCCACAATGCTTGCCACTTAATAAAATGCTTGTTGAACCAACTGAATAATCAGTCACATGCCTGGCAAACATATAAATAAAAGTATTAAATCCATCTTTCTAATTTCTAAGTGTAGTAATTTTGTCTCGGCACCAACATGCATAGGTAAATCCTTAATAAGACCTATGGTCCTGAGAAATCATATGCCCATGACCTTCATTAGTATAATTCACAGCTTAGGCTCTGAACACTTGGATATAAGTCCCAGTGTGCTGCTTACTAATTACGTAACTCTGAGCAAGTCATTAAAATGTCAAAATCTCGATTTCCTTATTGTTAAGGTCTCTTATGCTTCTAAAAGCATTCTGTTCTTATTTGTACTCCTTGTGGTACATGCAGTGCCTCCGGGTTCTTTTACTTAGATTTCAGTTTCTTGCTTCACATCCAGGCCAGCTCCACTTTTCTGCAAAATGAGCAAACATGCCTGAAATTAAAATAAAATAAGGTTTTAAAAAAATCATAACCCCAACTTCTAACTTACTCATCTGTCACAAGACAATGAGTATCTATTTTAGCATAATGGTTAGGAGGAAAATGGCCGATTTCTACGAGCATGGCATTTGGTTCCTGGCAGACCTGGATTCTGGTTCTGGTTCTGACAGTTATTATCTGTGTAATCTTAGACAAATTACCTGACCTCACAAAGATCAGTTTCTCATTTGTTCTTCCCTGGGCTGCAGTGAGGTTGAAGTGACATCAGACATATTCAGGGTTTAGCACTGGAATTGGCACACACTAAAGGATTAACCATCAATTATTATGTCTTGGCAAACACGACTTCTAAATTAATTTCTTGAGATGAAAGTGACATAGACTCAACAGTTATTTAACTCCAAAAGAGTCCCATATGCTAGTTCTCTAATTCCATTCTCCCTCCAACAAAGTCTCCATTTGGATAGCAGTTTACAATTAAAGATCCATTTGCAAAAATACTGCATTTTTTTCCCTCTGACTTTTAGTCTGTTTCTATTTTTATATGCCATATAGCATTATCCCAACCCCCAATTTTTATACACATAGGAGTGATAAAAATAAAAGAAAGTGGAGCATTGATCATTATATATCATCAGTTTTGAGCAAATATTCCTAAGTGTTGAGCTAGTTTGTTAGTTGTTTTTTTCTTTGATACAACTATTATAAATAATAGGATTTTATTCATATACATTAATTCAATGTGCATCAGTGTTAAATAATATGCAGGCCTGGGAAATATATTATCTCTTCTATTTAGAGAGAAACAAGTGCTACACTCACGGGCCAGTGTCAGTTCAAACAGGTCTTGCTTGACAATTGACCACAGATGAACAAGACTTGCATATATTGCTATGAACAGTTATTCCAGCCCCAGGCACGGTGGCGCACACCTGTAATCCCAGCAACTCAGGAGGCTGAGGCCGGAGAATCACGAGTTCAAAGCCAGTCTCAGCAAAGGCGAGGGGCGAAGCAACTCAGTGAGACAGGTACTAAATAGGGCTGGGGGTGTGGCTCAGTGGTTGAGTGTCCCTGAGTTTACTCCCTGGTACCAAAAACAAAAAAAAGAACAGTTATTCCTATATAAACCTACACACCACCACTGTGTCCCCAGCAGAGATAGGATTGCAGCAGCATATCCAACAACTACCACTAAAGTGGTGTTTTTCTAGTTGGGGGATTAAAAAAAGACAAAAGAACAACAGCAGATGTTACATAATTACATACTGCACTGTTCAGTGCTGGCTGAGAAAGAAGTGGTTTCCAAAAAAATGTTAGGCACCCTGGGCTCTACAGAAATCCTTTCAGGATCCCAAATTGTAAAACAGACCCAAGGAGACTTGGGTTGATTGAAGAAGGAATGGAGAATCCCTCTCTGTGGCCCCTCTTGCTGTTTTTAAAAACTTCCTGGGCTCAAAAATACAGGTAAGATTTGAATGGAAAGAGGAGGGAGGAAGGTATTCCAATTAGGAGGATCCTCAAGAGGAAAGGTAGGAAGGGGGGAGTTCATGAGACCAGGTAATAAGCCTTGGTCATGAACACCTGGTGAGAACAAGTGGGTTGGTGGGAAAGGGAACAAACATGGTTGCTTTGGGTTTCCAACAAATATTTTAAGCCTGGCGAAATTGCTAACAAAAGCTGTTAAGTCAGAGCAGACCAGAAGATTAAGGGTGATGGTCAAGTCATGGGTCCTGTCAATTCTCCATTTCAGAGTCATTTCAAGTTGTTGTGAGAGGAAATGGCTTCCGGCATGCCCGCAACGTGGACAGGGTCCTCTGCAGCTTCAAGATCAATGACTCAGTCACACTCAGTAAGTCCTTGCAGAATTGGTGGGTTTTTCAGCCTGCTTCAGGGGAGGGAATTCCCAGCCCATTTTCCAGTAAGGCCACACACATAGAATCTGCAAAGAAGAGTCTTCATTACTGGAAGGTTCTCCAGCAGGGCACAGTTAGCCCTATCGTGCCTTGGTCCTGATCAGAAAAGGTGCCCCTCTGCATGGGCACAGCACTGAGGGTGCCCCACTTGGGCAGCAGGGCAAGGCTGAATGTGAGCCTCCATTTCCCCACCAGCTTCACTGCGGCAAGCAGAGGTTCTGCTCCTGCCCTCAGGAGGAAGAGGGTACTTGCTTCCTTGTCCATTTCCATCTACAAAGTCAGTCACTCCCAGTTGGCTGTGCAGGCACTGAATAATCAGGGTTTGTGGAGTTGAGGTTTCTTAATAAAGCATTGCAGACTCTCCAGTGGAAAAAAAAGAAGTGCCTTAAATTTATTAATCCTGAATAAACCAAAAGCCAAACTATTAGGTTTGCATGCATAGATTCTGGAACATCTTTGCATCTGGATGATTCTTACTTGGAGTAGCCAAGAAACTCTCATCGTGGTGAATACCTTACATGAAATACAGGAAAATGGAAGTAAAACAAAGTGCATTTCATGAGAAAAATGAATTGTCATAATATTGGAACCTGCAGGAGACATTTGCAGCAGGCAAGTTCTTAATTGAAAGCCATGTGTGATTCATGGGGCTGTCCAGGAGAGTTGGGGAACACTGACTATGGGAGTTGCAGATGCCAGGAGCCCTGGTTATTGTTTGCATCTGGCATCCATCACACAGATAATTATTGATTCTGCATCTGCAATGATAAACAGCACTCATAATATACTGCATTTTCCCAAGTGCGCTGTGCTCTCCATGCTGCATCATTTTGTCACAGTGGCTCTAACAGGTAGAAAGAGCAAGGATGAGAGGACTTGCATTTACTGACTGACTGACCACTCACACTAGTTCCATCCTCCTTAGAGCCCAGGGAGGAAGGTCTGATCCTGTCTTTAAAAAAGAATTGAGAGATGTGCATTTTTTTTTCCTCCCTGATGTCTTAAAACTCACTTGAATATTTAAACAGAGATATTTAGTGGCTTTCTTACAAACATCTGGAATTCCTGGCCTTGGAATAATATCAAACATTGGAAGCATTCAGAAAGTTTTTCGAAAAATCGAAAATGGTCTCACATATCCAAAAAGTGCGTGCTGTTTGAAAACATTGTGCAATGTCCCTGAGTAGTCAAGGTGTGACAGTTGGATAAGTGCTCCCTGCAGAGTTCTTTTTCCCTTCAATTGTGATGTCACTTAAATCTGCATTCCCTCTCCTGAAACCAAAAACCCAAGTCTAATCAGAAATTCCTGGGGGTTTAATTCGCCTCCCCCAGACAAGAGAAATTTCAAATTCAACTTCTATGAAGATAAATGGAAGAAAGTGCCTATTCTATAGTCCATTACTTGAAAGGTCCCACAAGATGCTCTGTTAGGATAAGATGAAATGCAAATGTACAGTAATATTTTGAAGGCTTATTTTCAATTTTTCCATGGAATTTCATTTCTTATGAAACCAGCTCATCCTCTTACTCCCTCCTCTCCTTGTATATACTCACCAACACATGCAAAGGCTCTCAGCCTCATTCATATTCAAAAAAGAAATAAAGACCATTAGGTTAGGCAGTTGGCTTAAACCACAAACCTAATTAGCTTCCAGCACAGCACTAACAGTTAAAGAAGACAAAGGCCAACTGATCCAACTATATGCTGCAAGCAGCACTCCTAAAGGGATATACCACACATTAAATGGGGCAAGGAAGGAAGTAGCAGAACCAAGTCCACAGGTTGTTATTACCACCCGTGTGATACAGAAGCATCAAATCTATAAACCCACCCCCAATGTGTTCACGAGACCCTGATCCCTGTGGCCCTGATGAGGCCATCAGAGTTTCCACATCCCCTCTGTGGGAACCTGCACACCCCCCAAGCCCATGGCACCCTGCAGCAAACAACACCCTCTAAAGGTGGGCTCTTGGCACAAGAGACAAACCATATAAAGATGGATGAAATAAACAGCAGAACAACCAAGAAGGGAGAAATATAGAACAATTTGAAAGAGAATGTAAAATAAACACATTAAAAATGTGTAAAGAGATCACAGAAGTCATAGGAGAAGAACACCTGGCAAGTGCCCCTGTGCAGAAGAACTGAGTGTAAATTCTAGAATTGAAAAAGTGTATTCACTAAAACACAACTTCATGGCTGGATGAACCAGTGTGATTAGACATATGTGCAGACAAAATGCATGAACTGAAAGAGAGGAAATGCTACCCCCAACCAAAGTACCAGACCCAGATTTGTTTTCACCATAATTTTATGGACAGGTGACCCATATCTGATATATACTTTTCAACCTTTTTTACAGAGAAGAAATAAACAGATTCTCAATTTATATATTCAGTGATATAATGTCAATTTAAAATAATACTAGACGAGAGCACTAGAAATAGAGAATATTTTAGATGAAGCTCACTGAAAATAAACATCTAAATAAAATATTGACAAGTAGCTTCTAGCAATGCATTTCAAAAGGACCAGGCTAAGAAAATTTTGAAAAAAGAGGGAAAATTTGCCTTTCCCATAGCAAAATTTATTGATGCCAAGAAGGTATTAAAATTCATTATCCATCCCAAATTGAAAAAATATATATAGAGAGAAAATTAGGAATAGAATAAGACTTCTTCAACATAATAAAAACTTATCTAGATATTTGGACTCAAAAGACAACATCATTCTATTTAGAGATATTCACTTTAAAGTTAGGAATAAAATAACAACACAACCCAGTTCACCACTGTTATGTAACATTGATCTGAGGTGTTACATCACTGTCCAATAGAACTCTCAGAGATGATGGAAATCTTCTGAAATGCTAGCCAAGATAGTAGCCACAAGCCATAGGTGGCTGTTGGGCATTTGAATTAGGGCTAGTGCAATTGAAGAATTGAATTATTAATTTCTTTTGATTTTAATCAATATAAGTGTACTAGCCACATATGCCAATGACTACCATATTGGCCAATGCCACGATCATTATAATAGCACAAGAGAACAGCTGAAAAATGTCACTGCTTTTAACATATTTGTATTTTCCTAGAAAACTAGAATTAGCAAAGCTACTAGACTAATAAGAAGATTATCAAGCTCAATGTTTTCAAAATAAAATACCTCACATAAAACAATCAATAGCTTTACCAAAACCAAATAATGATCAGTTAGAAAATATCCTAGGAAAAATGTAGCAACAACAAATATAAGCCAGGAACAGTGGTACACACCTATAATCCCAGTGGCTTGGGAAGCTGAGGCAGGAGGATTACAAGTTCAAAGCCAGCCTCAGCAACAGCAAGGCACTAAGCAACTCAGTGAGACCCTGTCTCTAAATAAAATTCAAACTAGGGCTGGAGATGTGGCTCATTGGTTTAGTGCCCCTGAGTTCAATTCCCAGTACCAGGGGGAAAAAATAAAATAAAATATATATAATCTAGTAAGAACTAATTTGATCATATTTGTAAACATATTTAGAAAGAAAGTTACAAAACTTTGTGAGGGAGATGAAGAAAGTCTGAATACATAGAGAAGTGGTATAAACTGAAGGCAGGGCACAGATTCAAGAGGCAAAGCACCAGGAGAAGAATCCTGGCTCTGTGGCCTTAGCAAGTCAGTTAACATCTCCATCCCTCAGTTTCTCTGTCTCCAAAATAAGTATGGTAACAATAGCACCTTTATCACAGGTTGTTATAAGTTTTAAATGTGTGAGTTAGGCTTAGAACAGAGCCTAGCATCTGTAAGCAGCCAATGGCTACTGGCTACAGGTATGACTTTATTATTATCATTATCACTATTATTAAGTGGAACAGTAACTGGGTGTTGTAAAAACATCAACTGTCTTCAAATGAATATTTACTTTTAATTCAATCTCAATGAAAATTCCAGTGGGGCTTGCTTATTCAATTAACGAAGTAAGCCTTAAGTTTATACGGACGAATAATTGTACCCCAAAAAAGCCAAGAAAAAAAAATGTGGAAACTTGCCCTAATCAATTTCAGGAAGTATAAAAAGCTGCAGTAATTGAAACAATGTATAACTGGTATCATAATTGGCAAACTGAGCTTCATAATGTGGTCCATAAACAGTTATGTACTTATGAGAATTTAGGATAAAATAAAGTGACCTTTCAAATCAGTAAGGAAAGAGTGAATTATTCCAAAATCACTGTTGAGACATCTGGCTAACCACTTGGAAAAACAATTAAATTTGATTTTTATCTCATACTTTACATTAAAAAATTCCAGATGAACTACAAATTTTAATGTGACATGAAAAACTATAAAATTACTAGAAGGGAACAAAAATAAATATTTGCATAATTGCCTGGCAGGCAAAGACTTTTTAAGCATGAAGGGACATACCATGAAAGAAAATTTCAATAGTTCAAGCAAGTGTTTTTAAATTCTTCTGTTACCCACTCTAACAAAAAAGCAAAAAGAAAACAGAAAACTAGAAAAATGATTTATTATATATATAAAACAAAGGGTCAGTATACGTAATATGAAGATAGCTCCAAAAATCAGTTTTTTTTAAAGAAAAAAACTAATGATCAATAAACATATGGAAACTGCCCTGTGTAAACAAGGAAATGCAAATTGAAATAATCAGTTGTCATTTTTTACTTTATCGAACTGGCAAAGATGAACAAAGACATAATACCTAGTATTGATAAAGATGTAGAGGAGAAGGTTTTCGCTCACCATCAGTGAGACAGCACTTAGAACTTTTTACAATTCTTATAATGAATTAAACTGCTTTTATACATTTTTGACCCAGAATTTCAATTTCCACTTCATCAAAAGAAGCGATTGGGAATGTTCACAAAGACTGGACAGTGTGGCTGTTTATCATGATATAGCAAAAGCAAGAGGAAAACATCTAGATGGTCTAATAAATGTTTCACAATACATAATCTAATATCAACTACACTTCACCCCTAAATAATTAAATAATATTGTACAAGAATAATTCCTGATGTGGAAAAATGTTAATGATATGGCTTCACATGTTAGAATCAGTTACCAAAAAAGTACCTGAATACTCTTTTTCTTTCTCCAAACACACATTTACATACAGAAAGAAGCTTGGAAAACATATCAAAATGTTAACAGCAGTCACCTCTGAATGAGAATGCTATTATTTTCTTCTTTCTATTTGTGTTTTCTAAGTTTTCGACTATCATATATCCCTTATATAATAAGCAAAAAAAGTTCACTAAAGTTATTTAAAATTTAATTTAAAATTCTTGTTAATTATATAGAACTAGCATACATCTTAAAGTTAGGGCTTGGTCGGTTCTCCAATCAACAGGCCAAATTCTCTGCTGGCCAAGAAAATATCTTGGAAATCTTCACACAAACTCTATTTATTCTGGCTGCACTTTTTCCTACTCCAGTATTCAGTATGCTGTGCCAAGAAAAGATCTACTTTCAACTGAAAATCCATTTGCAGAGAGATTAGAATGCTAAAATGGAGACACTGGGGTTTGAGCTGAGAATTGATCCATTTTATGCACGGTAAATAATAAATGGACGTTTTAGTAATGCAATGATGAAACATTTGCAGTCTAGCAAGTAGTCTAACCCTGGCATTGCATGGAGACACATGACATATGACTGTAAACAAAAAGAAACCAATTTTTTACAAACTCTCTAATATTTCATATATAGGCTGTGCAAGAAATCTGTTTCATGGTTTCATAGGCACGCTCTCATTCTCTAGGCCTGGTTGCACTTTACTTTTTGTATAGTCCCAAAGGATAAAAGTTTGCCCCCTTTGAAGATATTTTCTCAAACTGAACATTAGTCATAAAGGCAATTCTAAGAGTTCCAAAGATAGGTTCAGTGTCCCTAAGAAAGACACTCATTTGAATATGGAAGTTCCAGTGTGTGTGTTTTTAAAAATCTGACCAGATTTCCAGAAACTACATCTTAGAAAATATCTAGGCTCCAGGGTTGCTGAGAACCCTCTAAAGAGATCATGAATATACCTTTGGTGGCAGATAGTGGGGAAGGCAGTGGGGAGGAGGAACTGTAAACTTCCTAAACAGAAGCGTATTGTTTGCTCTGTCGTGGGTTATGGTATTGTTTATATTGGTCAAAGATACTAATGCAATTTAGATGCATCCCTGGGGCTCTGGGGTCATAGGAAGAGAATGAGATGATGCTTTGTGTAACTCAAAGTGAAGAGACATAAAGAAGGCTTGAGTCTCCCTGTTCTAACTGGGAGTGCACATCCACATCACTAGACAGCAGCATCCAAATTATAGCAGCTACTGATCGATAAGCATCTATCTTGTGTCTGGTATTGTTCAAGTACCCTTCCTATCTCATCTCAGCAGCCCAGTGAAGGTAGAGTTATTTGTGTCCCCATTCTTTGTTGATGAGGAAACGAGCTTAGAGAAGTGAAGTGCCCAAGACCACCCAGAAGGCCAGGGGTGGAAACAATTTGAACTTGGACAGTCTAACTCCAAAAGCCTTAGACCATTTATCTGCATGGCCTCTGAAACACAGGACCCGCCGCACCTCCCCCCCCAAAGACCCTTGGCTCCCCATGCCTAGGTGACTGATGTTACCTGACTGATGCACCTACTTTATGGACACTGATTTTGACAGATTCTCCCCATTTTGCAATGGGAAACTGGGTGAGCTCAGAGGTATTTACCAATATCACAGAGCATGTTAGTAAGGCAGTAGAGACTTGAACTCAGGCTCAAGACAAAAAGACCCTAGACCAAGTAAGAAAGAACCCCAGGCTTTAGAGCATCTGTGCCCATCACTGACAATGTGATCACAGGTGAGGGTCCCTGAGTGGCATTGTTTTCTTGAGCCTCAGGAGCTTTTTGTGTATCTGGTGGTATCTCTTTCTCCTTTGCCCATCCTTTCAGACAGTCCTCTGGTTTTTCCCTCTGATTTTTGAAGTGGCTCATGGAAAGAGTGTATTAGTGCATATTCCCATCTTTGAGGCCCAGAAAAAAAAAATAGAGAGAGATCAGTTGAAATTTACTGCAGGCATCTGGACTGGTGTAGGGATTCTCCACCACAGGCATCAAGGTGGCAAAGATTTTCATTTGGGATAAGGATACCTCATTCTGGGGGGAAGTTGGCACAATACAAAATGAGCTGCAGCAATGCCTGTCAATAGTCATCTCAACTTGGCCCATGCTCTACCAAATGTACAATGGTCTCCAGGTGAAAATTGAAAGCTCCATGCAGATTCAGGCCCACAAAGCACTTTTTTGAGGCATGGTTGGGGGCGAGGTATGCTTATGAACTCCCCTGAAACCTGCCTTCACCCTAGCCCTGCTGTCCTGAGTAGGGCAAGTTGGCATCCCAGAAGTCTGGGCTTTCATGCACGGTGACCAGCAGGTGAATGGTGGATGATGCCCTTCCTCATGTTTTCTTATCATTTCTATAATTTGATGGAAGAGAAAGTGGTAAATCTGGTAGGGGCCAGATTCCTGGGAACCCTAAGCAGGCTAATAGTATGTATCCTTTCACGCTTGAAATATTTTTTCAACTTGAATTTAGAAAAATTGTCTGCTGCTGAGAAAAAGGAAGAAAGTGCTACTGGTAGATCTCTCCTCTGTTGGATTCAGCTCTGCCCTATCCTGCGTGCCCTAGTAGCTTAGGGGCCATTCTCTGTTAATCAAGTGTGTGCTTGGCATCTCCTCCCATGTCTGCATTTCTATGCAGGTTTAGTCTTTTAAGAGAAGTCACTGTTAGTTACAAGCTGAGTCATGATCGTAGGGAAGTCTTTAGCCATTTTGGTAGACTTGCCCTTCCATCCCAATCCCAAAGGTAAAATGCTTCCAAACCTAATTGTGCACAGCTGCAAGAGTTCATGTGTCAGAAGCCACATACCTTGTACATGAATCCTGAGTTGTCCTTTAGCAAGTAAAAACAAAGCTTTAAAAATATATTTATCCTCAGTAAATTACAGCTGTTTTGAGTGCAGCAGTTTTTCTGACCTCAGGATTACAAAATTTTAAAAGGCTGATACTTTACTTAGAAGATAATTTGTAAGTTTTACAGATGTCAGCAGTCAAGAATTTTTTTTTTTTGGTGTGGATTTATTAAGAGGATAAAATGCTCTGCAGGAACCCTGAGCCTCATTATCTTCATATAGTTTGCAACACCCCAAAACTGCCCTATTAACTTCAGGAGATATAAATACAAAACACCACAAAGTTGTGTATGCTATGGTCCCAATTATATAAAAAAATAATATACACAGAAAAGAATCTGGAATAGTATACCCCAAGGCATTAACAGTGTTTATCATTGGGAATTAGGATTATCAAGGATTTTAACTTTTTACTTTTTTAAAAAATTTCAACTTCTTTACATTTCCCAGACTTTCATATTAAATGTATATAATTTTACAGTTAATAAACATAACAGTATGATTAGGTGATAATTCACATCCCAGAAAGTCAGATTAGCTGTGTTGACAACCAGTTCTAAAGACTGGAGTTCCCAGAGCTATAGGGGTCACAACCTTGCATGGGACTTGGGAAAATGTAAACCCAACAGAGACAATCCAGAGATGCCAGGGCTGCTGCATCCTGGGCCCACCCTCCTCTGGGATAGATGGTCTTTGATCTTTTACTTCCTCTCCTTCCGGGGCCAGGATGTAATCTTGATGCTCTTGAACACAGTGACCAAGATAAGCCAGAGTCCTTCTGGGACTGCCCTTGTCTCTGCGTCCTACATTGGTGTTTAAGTATAAGGTGCTCTGACTCCACAGCTTTCTCACCCACATCATCTCAGAGCCCAGGCAGCTACATAAGATCCATTCCCAGAGTGTCCCATTTCTCTTATAAAGCAGAGTGGCTCAGGTGTTATGCCATCTACCACTAAGAAAGAACACCTGGACCCAGCTAAGCCTACAGGGAGGAACTTACCAACTCCTCTACTCACTTTAGCCAGGACTTGTTCTCCAGTTCCTCTCTAGCTGTTACCCCTTCCTCCTTTACTCCTCATCTTATAATACCTCTGCACTTTCTGGATATTGCAGCACTACCCAGAGAGCTGTGAATTACCCAGTAACATATCCAGGTCCCTCTAAAATGGACAAAAGAAAGGTATTAGGCCCTGGTAGACATTATTCCAGATTTTTTTTTTTTTTAACCTCAGGAGTATTGACATTTGGGGCTGGATAATTTTTTCATGGGGCATGGGCTACCCTGTGCAATGTAGATGCTAATACCATTCCTTCCTCAGTTGTGACAAACAAAGTCTCAGACATTGCTGATTGTCCCCTCAGAGGCAAATCACCCCCATTTGAGGATCACTGCACTGTATACAAGTCCACAGATCCTGTTTGGATATAGGACTTGCTTCTTGTCTCACTATACTATGTACTCCTGACCTAACCTGATGGGCAAGTTGTAAGACCTGCTCAATTTTCAAACACATTTACACCTTGTGTTATACAGATGATGAGGCCAATAGTACCCCACCTTAGTAATAATATTTCCCATGTGTTGAAGGCCTATTAAATGCTAGGCATTTAATACCATCATTGTTAACTTTTACAACAATTTATGAAATGAGTATTATTCCCATCTTCTAGGACAGAACTCTTGAGTTATGAATAGGGTGAGAAGGTTTGCCCAAGATTACACTACCATTGAGTGGCAGAGCCATGATGGCTGTCCATAGCACAAGCTCTTCATGGGCTTATTGCTCCCCATCTTATTCTCCTCTGCCCCACAGAACAGGATGGGAAAGCAAGAAACATATCCTGGATACCTAGAGCATACAGAAACTGGTGAAATAGTTATGTGTAGACCCAGCCTGTCCTCTTATCTCATGGCAAGTAACCAGTGAGGTCTTCCAAGGAAATCCTAAACGACTCCAGGCCAGGAAAGGAATGGGTAGGTCTAAGTTATGTCTAAGGATTAGGCCACCTGCACCTTCTACCCTCTCTTCTCATTTTGTTTTGACTTTCATTACTCAGTCCTCTGACTTCACAACCACGGTTCAGCTTTTCCAAGTAGAAATCATTCTCTATACTTTCAAAATCTCTGCTTTGTCCTCTGAGGTAGAGTTTAACATCTGTGTCAAAAGAATCCCTTAGCTGGCCAGGTGCGGTGGCTCACACCTGTAATACCAGCAGCTCTAGAGGCTGAGGCAGGAAGATCCCAAGTTCAAAGCCAGCCTCAGCAAAAATGGGGTTCTAAGCAACTCAGTGAGACCCTGTCTCTAAAGAAAATACAAAATAGGGCTGGGGATGTGGCTCAGTGGTCAAGTGGTCCCGAGTTCAATTCTCGGTACCCCCCCCCCCAAAAAAAAATCCTTCGCTTCATATCACACCTACATATGAAATCCTTCCAGGGCCAGACACATAGTATTACCTAATACATGCTGGTTGCTTTCTGCTCTCAGCACTGGAGCCCGCTAAGCTTTCAACAAGACTCCCACGTTTGTGAATTATCATTGAAGAAGCCCCAGTAGGACAGTCACCCCCTTTCTGGCTGGGACTCTAGAAAACTCAACCCAGATGCTTTGAATTTCACCAACTTGGAGTCATATTGAATATGATTTTACTTCAGATTTTTTTTCAAATATTTTGCATAATATTTAAAAGCATAACTTTTTTTCTAAACCGGTTATTTTTGAAGGCAGCAAGAAGGTGGGAACTGCCAGTCTAGCTTGTCTGCTCTCCTTTCATTTGGAGCCACATTCCCAAACCAGCTGATAATTTGGTGCTGGACAGTTATCCTTGGCTCTGGGATGCCATGAAAATGCTCCCTAGGCCCAGGGGACATTGGAAGAAACAGCAGGGTGAGCTCATTCAGTTCCTAACCTCTACTATTTTTCCCACTACCTAATGCAAATGTCACAGTAGGAATGTAAACTCTACTTGGGGGCTTACATCAGCTTTTGGAGGGTTTCAACAAACTCCCCCAGATAAGACTAGGGGTTATTTTTCTTTTCCTTTTTACCAGAAATAAATATTTATATCAAGAAAACATTGCCAAGACTTGGAAAGTATTTGAATTATTTAATCAGCCCTATAAAAGGATTCACTCCAATCGGTGTTTGATTTGGCTGATGAATTTTAATCCTGGTTTTATCTCAAACCCATTAGAAAATTACCAAACTACAGGGAAGAATTCTGGAAATGTTCTTCTTCACCAGTCCCAAGGCCAAAAACTGGGAATGTATACACTTGAGTGTATACTTCAGAACATGGGTCTGTTCCTGTTAGATCAGGGCCTCTCAGAAGACTCTGGACCTTATCATAGGGCTCTTCAGCCCTAGTCCTCTCTCCTGGAAGGCATACCTCTGGTGGTATCCAGCCTTGCCCATTGACAGTATTGACCATTCACCTCAGTGTGAAGAGCCTTAGTTTCTGGAGTACTTTTGGCTACATCATAAGACCAGTTGGATTGACCCCAACTAGTCATTTCAGCAATACCTGAGTTCACATTGCAGCTCTGATACTTTCTCATGGTGTAGCACTAACTCAACTAACATCTCTGAGCCTCAGTTTTCCAAACTGCAAATAACCATAATAGTGGAAGCACCAAATGAGACCATGGCTATATAATAGTAGACAAAATTATTGTGTGTATGTAGATATACACATGTATGTGTGTGTGTGTGCGTGTATATATATATATATATATATATATATATATATATATATATACATATATACACGCACACACACACATACATTCTCTAAAGGCTTTTATTTTTCTAGGAATTCCTGATGTCTAAAAATATGTTAGTTTTGTAGAACCCACTGTATTAAGCAATCAGACATTTTGAAATTTAAAACCTTCAGTTCTTTGACTTTAAACCACACATTCGTGTAGTCTATTTTAAAGATGTGAATATCCATGTAATAGAGTGACATTTCCTGGGTCCTTATCAAGTGCCAAGTGTCATGCTTAGTACCTTCATATTTAGCCCCCACCCCATACACACACCTCTGTGCAGTGATGCCATCATCACCATTTACAGATGAAGTCATTCCCCAGTTGTATACTAGTAAGGGGAAGATCTGGGACTGTAGTCTCAATCTGTCGGTTCTCAAAGTCTCCTCTTCCCTTTCTGTGCCCTCTGAATCCAGCTTCTGGGATGCCTACCTCCTAGATCTGGGGTGCTTTGTTCTAACTGATGTGATTACCCTCATTGATCCCCAAGTCCTGATTGAAATCAGCTTCTGTTTGATTATCAGACTCCTGTAGACAGATGCTTTAGGTTAACCTATGTCATGAGGATGCACAGAATCTTGAAATATCATTAGGAATGACAAGAAAATTTATATTTCAACATCATCTATTAGTAATTCCATTTAACTTCTGGTCTCAAACTCCTCACACTTCCTTTATTTCCCCCTCTGTTGCAAACAAGAGCTCAGTAGGCTGCCCCACTCCTCCTAGCCTCTCAGTGCTAAGGAGCATTGAAGTGGCTGCCTGGTAGGCAGAGAGGAAGGGGCCTGGGTTGTCCTCAGAGTAGATTACGGTCTCATAAACTATACAACTCGCTGGCTTTGGCGCTAGCATGGCCCCTGAGCCAGGCTTGGCCCAGCCAGGGAGCAGACGAGGAAGGCTTTGTGCCCTGCTTCCCAAGTGGACATTCCAGGAAGGAGTCAGATGATCTGAGTTATGGAAACCAAATGGCCCTCCTTTGTTTAGAGAGAAAGAGGAGGGGAAAAGGGAAAAAAAAAAGCCACTCATTTTTGTGGTAAAGTGAAAACAGGCTCCAAACCAAACAATCCCTCTCAGAGCAGAAAATGCCAGCTCCTCAGAGCAGCCCACAAATCTTGGAGGCTGACAAACTGCTGAGAGGAGGTATCAGAGCTGTCCTGCAGCTGTGACCAGAGCTCTTGGTCCTCCCGGCAAGGTGTTCCTCTGCCTTACTCCAGAAACATTTGGACTCCCAGGCAGGAAAGGAGAAGGAAAAGAGGGAGAGAGTAAGAAATACCTACTTATCTAGATCATGCTCCTCCTCCTCCTCCTCCTCCTTTCCAATTGGGATGGAGGGAAGGAGACAGGAGGTATCCAGCCCAGAAGTGAGCTCAGACACTAGCTGAGGCAGGAACTTGGGCCTACAGCCCCTGCATTCACCCTGGCTCTGTCCCTGCCATGTGCCACCTCAGACACCCTCCTCAGCGTGACCCAGCTCTTCCCACAGAATGCAGCCCAGAGTCACGAGGCCTCCTGTGGCTGTTCTGTGGCTGCCCGAGGATCTGTGGGCTGGCTCTGTGGGCAGGAAGCTGCACTCCCAGGTATTGCTGGGCATGTGCAACAGGATAAGCCATGGCCACGAGGAAATAACTATAGGTTCTGCTCAGCGATGCCTGTCCCCACTTTGATTTGTTCTCTAATGCAAGTCTTTCCTGGAATGGAGAGTCTTTAAGGGAGGAAGGAATAATTCAGAAGAATTCGATTGTAGTCCTGGTTTTGCCTCCAACTTGCCATGTAACCAGAAATCACAGTTGTCTCCCTGAGCCTCCATTTTACATCTGAAAAATGAGCCTGATGATCCCTGCTCCGCCTTAGCTCACGAGTCTATCAGGTGGAGAGACTGGGTGATCATGGCTGTCATCCAGGGCGGCAGAACAGCCTATCAGATAAGCTTGTGTACCGCAGCCAGCCTGCCTGGGGGCAGATTTAGGTGCCCACATGCAGCTCTGAGCAAGCTACTTATTCTGTGTGTTCTCACCTTTAAAATAAAGGGAGCAGTACCCCTCTCTAGCACTGCTAGAAGGTTAGATTTGACTAAGTCGATGCATGTGAAGCATTTAGAAAGCACCCACACGTGGCATGCCCCAGGTGAGCCCAGCTGTCATTGTCGTCATAGCCAGAAAAAAAACAATAATGCCAGGTTTAGGCACTGCATGACCCCTACTGTCATCATCAGCTTCATAATTTTATATAACACAGCCTCCCCATTCCAGTACTTCCACAGTCTGCCAATAGTTGATTCTCAATATAGTGGAAAACCTCCCACAGTACCCCTGGTGCTTTTAGGAAAAAAAAAAAAATCCCACAAAGTCCCACCATGTCCCACCCAAGACCCAGCTTTGGTCATCTAACCCCACTTCCTTTTCTAGTCTCATTTTGAGCCATGTGTGTCTCGATCAAATTCAAGTCTCATTGGCCTTTTACCACAAAAGGTCTGGATTCCTTCCTGCCCCAGGACTTCTGCAGTGCCACCTCCCCACCTGAATTTCAGGTTTCAGTTTAAATAGCCTTTCCTCAGGGAAGCCTTTCCTGCTCAACGGGATGAGGATCAGCTCCCCTGCTCCTGTGTGTGCTCATCCTGGTTATAATTAAATACGAACTTGTATGATTACTAGCCTGTCAGTTCTTGTAAGTCCTAATACAGTGCTTGGAACATATTAGACACATAAAGAACATGTGTGTGTGTATTTTTAATAAATATATTTAAAAAATTAAAAGAAATATGTTGAATGACTATCTCTCCTGTAGCTCCTATGAAATTCATGAAATTCTTTGCTAAAGGCCCATATTTCTAGCATATCATGGGGCTTCAGCAAATATTTGTGGGACATATGAATGAACAAATGACTTGGAAGAACCTCTACTTTTCACCATAGGAAGATTTACCTGGACAGCATCCTCTTCCACTTTCCAAGAGGGACACAGTGCTTTTATATGTCCTCTAACCCCTATCCCAGGGGAATCTGTCCCTAAATCCAGGCATGAAGAAACCAAGAATTACTAATCTCCACCCAGGCAAGCACGTGATATCAAATGTATTCTGCAGTCATGACTTGCACAAATCCTAGGAGACAACAATTTCATAGCAAAAAACAGTTGCAGAGAATTGTCCTTCAAAAATATATGTATCCCCTTTGTATCTTCTAGCTATGGGTAGATTAAAGAGACAAGTTTTATTTATCCTTGTTTCTTTGATGGGTCATACCACAGCCTTCTGTAAAGCTTGTGTAGCCAATGAACCCTGAGGCATGAAGGATTGACTATTGTCATCTGAGTCTACTAACTTCTCAGCCCTGCCTCTGTGCCCCAAGACACAATGAAGTTCTTAAGGAGTTTGAGATTAAAGGTACTTGAGTGTTTTTTTGATCAACTATAAGAGCAAGAATTTCTCCACCTCTGAGTCTCCCTCTCCACTGTAATTCATCTTCCATAGCTATATCTGCTAAATTCTCCAAATTCGTCATTTTGATTTTGCTCAGAAATCCTCCAAGTTCTTTTCATATTTTATAGATCTGATCCCAAATCCCTCAGGCCAACTCAGAGAACTTGGACCAAACTTCTTTCTATACTATTGATACCACTAATTAGAGTTCTGCTCCCTCACATGTTGAAGCATAACAGAGAAGCACGCCAAGGCAAGCATATAAAGCAGGGTATATTTAAAAAGGGGAAACAGACTTCTCCCAGGAAGGAGAAGGGGGCCATAGCTGGTATCCTGGTATCCCAAGAAGCAGCGAGGGTGTTTTGTCTTTTTATATATCCTAGGCTTCCTTGGTTGTCCTGCTTTCTTACCCTTATCTCTCCTTCCTCCCTACATGACTAGACTCAGGAAATGCTTGGTGGGATGGCCAAAAGGTGGGAAACAGGTGGGCTGAAGGGGGGAAGGGCAAGATGGAGCACCCCTGACACATTAATCAACAACCTTATAGGCCCCTGTAGGGAGGGGCAGGTTACCTTAGCCACAGGTTGGTGCAGGAGCAGTTCTTGATAAGGGTGGAGGAAGGGCTCTGAAGGAATTAACATTTCAGTCCCCCAGGGGGCAGTCTCCAACTTCCCAGACTTGCTAAAATTGGCCTCCTTGATCCAACCTGACTGATTTTACCTATCTATACTGACTACCTGTCTAATTCTGGCTTCACTATCTTTTCAAGTCCTACTTACCCCCCTGCCCTCGGACACACCTCATTTGCCCTGTCTTAGTTTATGATAGTATCCTTATTGTCTCTTACCCTTCTCTCCACTAGCAAAGCTCACGGTTTGGATTTTCCTGTGACCTTACCATGTCACCCATGTAAAAGGAGCTCCCTGTCTCCTGAAGCCCAATGATATTTTGGTCTAGCTGCTTCTTGTACTGGTCACACACTTTTTCCACGAATATGGCTTCTTTCTCAAACTAGACCTAGATATGAAATACGTTAGGAACAGTCCAGTGTTTCCTGTTTCCCCTCAGTTATTTCTGAGGGGGAAATAAACTCAAATCATAACTTATGAATTCAGTCTCTAGTTGCTCTGACTGACACAACTGAATACAGTGGGGTCAGAAGACTAGTATGCAGGTGGGAGCCCTGGAATTCACTGCTAATGGATTTTAGAGAACACATAGAGGTTGTATTTCAGAAAGTTCTTGGTCTTCCTCATGTCTCCCTGGATTTTTGGTCAATGATCTCTAGAAGTTAATAGATTTGAAATTGTAAGCTTGTCCACTTCTTTTAACCCACTCACTTCCTTCTTTTTACAGATGAGAAACCCTTCACTGTGGAAGATACTTACTTGCTGTGTCCAGCACCTATCTTAAAAGAAGTTGGCATGTAAGTTTTTGCCAGCAATGATCTCTCAGACAGGGAGGAGAAGGGAGGTGGACCAGACAAAGGGAAAAGAAAATTTCTCTCTCTATTATCATGATGGAAACTTTCTCTAGATTTCCTGCAGTAATGCTGGCGCCAATGGCTAAAGAGAGCCAGGCACTAAGATCATTGTTTTACAGAGTATCTCTCTTCATCCTCCCCAGTTCTCCATAAACAGATGTTCCCATTATACAGATGTGCAGATGTGGCTGAGAGAATTTGAGTAACTTGCTCAAGTTCACACAGTAGTCAGAGGAAGAGCCTAGGCTCAATTCCAGTTCTTTCTGACTAAATCACAGCTATATTTCTAGAAAGTTCGCACATGTATTTCCCCACCCTATCACCCTGATCTTCCTGCTTGATGGTTGTTATCTCCTCCTGAGAGATAGGGAAACTCAAAAAGAAGGCCTAGAGAGGTGAAGTGGGAGCTCGACTGGTTCCTGACAAACTGAGACCCCAGGCTCAGACTTCACTGTCACCTTTAATGCCCCTTCCTTACTTCTCTGCAGAGCATTGGGTGCTCACCCAGACATCTCCCTGAACTAATTTATGGGGGAAATATCATGATAGTAAGTGCTCATGCGAGTGTGACCAAAAACCTCTGCAGAAGAAAGAGAATTAGCACCTGAGCAAGAGAAGAATTAGGTGGGGAAACAGTGTCGGTGCAGAGGACAGAAAAGAGCCTTTCCAAAATTGTATCGATGACAGCCTGTTGATAAGATTGGCTTTAAGGGAAAAAAAGTGGAAGTTGTTCTTCTGAATTCTGCTGTTAATCACTTAATCTTATTGTAAACCCTTCTGTTCTGGTTGTCTGACATCAACCTATGATATCACGGATTTCACAAACTAGCTCAGGGTCCTCGCTGCAAAATGTGAACTCATGTTTGAGTTCTCACAGAAGGGAGGAGGACACAGGCAAATTAGTTTCTCTACTGTTTTACCTCTGTGCCTCTGCAGGATGGTAACAAAGCACCCCTATCAAATTCTTAGAGTCCAGATAACGACAGAAGAACATCTAGCCAGTTTATCTCCTTTGACGGGATCACTTTTTAATAATACTTTGTCCTATTACAATGTGACAAGTAGGTTCAACAGAAGCAGGCTTTGCTCATTCAGTGCTACTCACCACAATATGAGGCCTCAATGCCTCACCTTGGACGCTAGCCAAGCATATCCTGACACCATTCTAGATTGTTACAGGTGGATGGGTCAGAGAGACTATCCTCCACATTTCATAAGGAGAAGTCTCAGGCCCTTTAGGGAAGAGCCTACAGGGTAGTTAGGAGCTCTCCACCCACTGTTCATCTCCATCTGTTTCCCCTGTTATTTCAGGAAAGCCGCCCTACAGGTCAGCATGAACGATGGCCTCTCTTTCATCTCCAGTTCAGTCATCATCACCACCACGCACTGTGTAAGTCAGAACCTCTCCCTTTACTGAAGGGTTCATTATTATCATCGCCAGCATTTCTCAAACACCAATCTCCACATGTGTTCCTGGGAAGTTTTCTGGATCTTTTTTTCTGTTCATGGAGCTGTGATCCTGGCACTGTGAGGCCAGCCATGGATCAGGGAGTGCTATGCTCTGGAATATGCCAGGAAGCCTATGTTGGGTCCTTGGGTTCCGCATTTCTGGTGTGGAGGGAAAGCCCCGAATGCTCTGGCCTGGCCAGGGGGTAAGAAGCACCAAGTCGGAGCAGTAGTGAGGGTCACTGCTTGCATAGAGCACTCTTAAGAGAAAATGAGCAGAAAGGATTGGACAACATATTCAGAAAACACGTCTTAGGGAGCTTTTCTCTCAAGGGAAACAGGAAAATGGGCACTGACAGGAGGAAGTTTATAGAAGACTTTGTATTTAGGACAGGACAAATTGAGAGTTGTTTATATGATTGTGTAAATAATCCAGAAGAAAATGGAAAACTCATGGGGCAGGAGACGGGGAGAAGGGACCCCTGCATTAGGGATGAAGAGACAGGAGTGGGAACTACTTTCTCTCTACCACTGTCTCAGATAGCTCTTCTCTGGATTCTTCATGTCAGGTAGTTTTTATTTCTGGCTACAAGTAAAATCACCTGGAAAACTTTTTAGGGAAAATAATGCTGTCAACCTCATGCCAGACGGATGGAGCCAAAATCTCTGGCGTGAGCCTAGCTTTGGTGGTTTCAGGCCTCCTTTAGGAGGTGGGGTGCAGCCTTGGCTGGGAACCCTTCAGCCTCCGTAGTTGTTCCTGTCCATGGTAACTGTCACAGGGCTCAGCCTGTCAGGGACAGCCAGGGCTTAGCTCATGTAAAGAATTTAGCCCCTAAAATGAGCATTTCCACATCAACCTTTGTCTGAATATTTAGTTTCTTTAACAAAATTCACTTTCTCCATTAGATCATTAAAGCAGCTGACTGATGGTCAGTTCAGGTAGTTGCACTGGTTACCACCTTGTTGCCTTTGGAAGACATCTTGGTAAAACCCCGTATGATATAAAAATGAGTTACGTCATAAACAAAGAGGAAGCCACGCCTCATAATGGGAGACACTTACTTCTTCCTAATTCCCTCTACTCTCCTTTTTCATCCTGTATTAATGCCAAACCTATTTTCCTGAAAGCCCAGAAAGTCAGTAAAATGGATATAGATGATGAAAAAGTTTAACTTGATCAAAGCAAGAAACTAAGATTGTCACAAAGAAGTGTTACCACTGAGAAATGTCCATGTCTCGGGCATCTGGTCAACCCTCAAAACTGACTACCTGAACAATACTCCACCAAATTTGAAAACTGTATGCAGAAGCAGTGAAATTTCATCAAGTGTACCCTACCTGAATCTTTTGGAAATTGATTCTTTTGGAACCTGAAAACTTGCAGGAAATGATTAAAATACCCCAAATCCAATAACTCCATTCCAGATTCCTCCCAGCTTTTGAGTGATCCAACAATATGTGCCTGTATTTCTCATTATGTCTGACCATACCACAGAGAAATAGCTACTGCCCTTGAGACCACAAGAGCAGGGAAAGAGGAAAGCAGGGACATCCTAGGACTATGTTCTGGTATTACAAATATAGGGCTACAAATTTAAATCTGGGTCTCTAAGTAAAGAAGAAAAGGTGCCTTTTTGCTAATGTACTACAAAATTATAAGAATTCCTAATAAGGTCTCACACTATATTTTCCCAACCGACTCTAGCCTCTGTTTACATCTTATAATACCCTCATATGATTTCATACAGTAAGTCTTCTGTTCAGTTGACCCTTGATTAAGACTACCTTATATAGTCTGCATTATTTCCTTTTCTGTATTATTCTATAACAAAATTATACCCCCCTAAGATTTGAGGTCCACATCCATTTATTCATTGATTCAACAAATACTCATTGATCACAATGGACTAGGCACCCTCCTGGGTGCTTGGGATACATCAGAGAACACAACAGACAGAAATCTCGGTTATAGAGAGAGGTTGGACAGAGAATAGTAAACATGACAAAGAAATTACATACCAATGTTAAAAGGTAACACATGCTAACAAAAAAATAGAGTAAGAGGGTTTTGTATTACTCAGATGGCCAAGACATGGACATTTCTCAGTGGTGTTACTTCTCACCACAGAGGGTTTCGTGAGTGTGTTTCAGTGTCAATCAACTAATAAATACATTAAGGTGTCATTTCAGTAGATACCTGGATAGCAAGGAAATTAACCATGATGCTATGGGAGAGTGGAACATTCCAAATCAAGAGACATATTGCTAAGACCCCGAGGCCAGAGAGCCCCGGTGTTCAAGGAAGAACAAGAGGCCCATAGTCGTCCCTGGCAGAGAGTGAGTGAGAACAGCAGCAGGCAGTGAGGTAACAGGGTAGAGGACAGGGCTTTGTTAGGACTTGGACTTTCAAGCAGAAGAGCCTCAAGTTCTAACATACATTTGAATCACCCCAGCTGCTGGAATAGCCTGTGGAGACACAGGAGACAAGAATGGAAGCCATGTGACCAGTTAGGAGAGTTCTGGCAATATCCCAAGCTAAAGACAGAGGTGGCTCAAATCAGGAAGGGTCAGTGGAGTCGGAGAGAAGTGGTCAGAGTGACATATATTTTGAAAGTAGAGCTAATGGATTTCTGGAAGCATTGGATATGGCTGAGAGGACAAGAATCAAAGATGGCCCCAAGGGTTGGGTTTCAGTAACTGAAAGAATAGGGTTGTCATAAACTGACAGACAGGAGGAAGACTAAAGGAGAAGATCAGGGGTGAGGAGGGGAATTGGGGGATCTGTTTTTGCTGTTTACTGGTTGTGTGACCTTGGCCGAGTTATTTAGCCCCTTTGTGCTTCCGTTTACTGATGGTTAGAACTAAGATGTGCGTGTGGTGGTGCACGCCTGTAATTCCAATGGCTTGGGAGGCTGAGGCAAGAGGATCACAAGTTTAAAGCCAGCCTCAGCAACTTAGTGAGGCCCTCAGCAACTTAGCAAGACCCTGTCTCAAAATAATAAATAAATAAAAAGGGGCTGGAGATGTGTCTCAGTGGTGAGCACCCTGGGTTCAATCCCCAGTGCAAAAAAAAAAAAAAGATAGTAATAGTTTATATCTCCTACCGTACTGTGAACATTAAATGAAACTATACATGTAGCTATGGGATAAGGCTTGGCAGGTATGAAGTGTCCAATAAATGTCAGCTATTTTATAGTGGAGCCTTAATCAAAAATTTTGATGTAACTGGAGATTCCTCTCAGAGAGTTGGCTCCTTGATTCAGAACTCTGTAATAGCAAAGGGGCTCTTCTGAGACAAGATGCATCCTTAGGAGTACATATTTGTCATTCAATCCATCTCAAGTGATGGGAGGGGGAGCAGACCAGATGGCCAAAATCACCCAGGAAAAGAAACTTTCATTCAAACAAATAACTGCAGCCCCTGGGTAGGCCCTACGCAAACGCTCAAATGAAAGACTGAAACTATCACCGCGCAAAATTGAGAGGCAGGTGGAAGGTGTGGTCCCTCCGATGAAGTAAGGTCTTGGACCTGTGTTTGTTTGGAGGACACGGTTTTTAGATCAGAAATGATCCCCTGGGTCTGAGTAAAGTGTTAGTCTTGTCCGTGCCAGTTGCAGCCTGCCCAATCCATCACCTGGAACCTAAAATCATTTTAAAATATGTAGTTGAGACTTTCTTCGCTTTCTTTGGTGCCCGTTTGGACAACTGCATCACAAGTTTTCATGATCCATGGTGAATAACTGTGGTCCCTGCCAGAGGCAGAAATTCCATGAAGTTTTCCGGGAAAGAGATTTTTCCATTCAAGAATTAAAAGATTCCTATGCAAATGGTAAACTTTGCTGTGTTCCCTGACTATAGGGAATGGTCAGACATCCAGGGTCCTCTGTCACCAGCCCATTCAATGCGCTCCATCTCGGTCATCTTAACTGGTCTCCCTCTTCCTCCCCAACCCCTAGCCATAGATCGAGAAAATCAGTAATACGGTACTGCTTGAAGGAAGTAAAACCATCTATCCTTTTAATTAAAAAGCAAACAAATTTTAGTACCTTAACTTTTCATGAAGATTTTTCTTCTTTTAAATATTTTACAATTCTGTAATTTCCCACCCAAAGAATATAAAATCCAGGGAATCATCCATAATTATTTCTTGAAAATATCTGGGACACTCCAGCGTCCCACTCACATCTTAGAAAACTGCTGTTGGATTGATGAGTTCCACAGGCCTATAATAAAGAAGAGGATTGTATGAGTCAGGTATAAATGCTACAGGCTTTCAGAGGGGGCATGGAGCCAGGAAAAGGCATGAGGTCCTTAGAAAGGAGGTTATTCCTGAGTGGTGATTTGAAAAATGACCAGTATAGGCAAAGAGGTTGGAAGAGATGATTACCTAAAGAAAACGAAGCTGAGCAAGGGCTAGATGTGTCGCTGGCATAGTTTTGTTTCTGGTTCCTCACAGACTCCATTTCTTCTTTTTCTCTCATTTTGTATCAATTTCCCATGCCTTTTGACCAGGAGCTATTTCTTGAGTTGCCAACTATTCCTCCCCTACAATATACATCCCATGTCCTAGATCTTGGTCATCCTCTATGTGATAATGAGACACAGTAGGTGCTTATTACTGCTACCTATGATCAGGATTTGATTTGTACTATATTTGAAAAAATATCACATTTTTTTTAAAAAAGCAAGGTAACTTAAAGAAAGACCCAATGTTCTAAAATCAACGCTAAATAAATGGAAAGCTATGTCTTTCCCCCCTAATTTATATGAAAAAGAGTCTGGCTACAAACAGCAACAAGGTTAATTAAGTTTGAGAATACCTATGTCACTGTTCAGAGAATTTCTTTTTTGGATGAAGGTAAAAACTCAATGAATTTGAGGTGTTAAAACAAGAGCCACTGTCATGAAGTCATTCTTCTTTAAGCCTGAGTAGTTGTTCATTGTGTATATGTACCACATTTTCTTTATCCATTTATCTGTTGAAGGACACCTAGGTTGGCTCCATAGCTTGGCTATTGTGAGTTGAACTGTTATAAAGTTATGTAGCTGTGTCCCTGTAGTATGCTGATTTTAAGTCCTGTGGGTATATACCAAGGAGTGGGATAACCGGGTCAAATGGTGGTTCCATTCCAAGTTTTCTGAGGAATCTCCATACTGCTTTCCATAGTGGTTGCACCAGTTTGCAGTCCCACCAGCAATGTATTTTCCACCACATCCTTTTCTTCCACATCCTCACTAGTATTTACTGTTACTTATGTTCTTGATAATTGCCATTCTGACTGGAGTGACATGGAATCTCCGTATAGTTTTAATATGCATTTCTCTAATTGCTAGAGATGTTGAACATTTTTTCATACATTTGTTGACCATTTGTATTTTTTCTTCTGTGACATTTGCCAGCAAATGGGTGGATCTGGAGAACATCATGCTAAGTGAAATAAGCCAGTCCCAAAAAGCCAAAGGTCAAATGTTTTCTCTGATATGTGAAAGATAACACACAATAAGGGGAGGGTGAAGGGAAGAACAGAAGTTCAATAGATTAGACAATGGGGAATGGAGGAAAGGGAAGGGGGATATGGAAACGAAAGACAGTAGAATTAATCTGACAAAATTTTCCCATTTACATATATGAAAACACAGTCAATCCCACCATCAGGTACATCCATAAGTTATATCTAAATAGAATAAGATATATTTCATGATTGTATAATTATATCAAAATGTATTCTGCTATATGTATGACTAAAAGGAACCAATAATTTTTTTTAAAAAAAGAGCCACCCACTGCTCTATAATTATGGCATAAGGAAGGAATTAAAAATATTGGATATTCTGTCCAAAATTCTAAATTCACATTCTGGCCCCTCTACTTTCTAGGATGATCTTGCCCAAGTTAACCTTGCCTGTCTCAGAACTTATCTTACCAGGTTATAATGGAGATTAAATGAAATATATAAAAGGTATTGGAGTTTATAACAATATGTCTAAGAATGACAGCCATTTATTAGTTTATTGACCTCATTCTCTTTCCTTTCCAACCAAACATCCCCTGTCCCACTAAAATATTTGTTGGACATGCCCTGTGGCTTATAAACAAACTACTTCTCCTGATGAAAAAGCATATTCCCTTTTGAGTATATAATAAGCCTGAATTTTAGGAACAGATTGGCTATGAAGATGTTGCTTCAGGAATAAGGGAAAGAAAATGCCAATAAATCAGATTCAGTGATAAGTCAAACAAGGTTGATTTGAAGCTTCTGTGTGCTGCTTTTTAAGTGAATCTAGTAGGAACACATGAGCAACATTTAGACTATTGAGAAGCATGAATGAAAACAAGTATTTATTAAAGTGGATGCACTATTAGAACATGGAAAATTCCTATTATCTCTAAAATATTCTGTCGGGCTGAGCATATTTGGAGGCCTTCTACCGTAGCAAGTACCATTTCATGCAAATGAGTCCTGCAGTCTCAGCACAGACTGCATTAAGCCTGATACACCTCACCATTTCTGCCGTATGGTTTGGTTTCTATGGAGACACGCCTGCTACCAACTTGTTTCCCTAGAATTTTTTAAAACGTTTTATCTTTCAGATTTTTATGAATGCAGATGGATCTTTCCCCCAAGCAGGTGATATTTTCTATAAATATTTTGTTTTGACTCAGAAAGAGACAGAGACCTGAAACACTCTCCCAAAGACAAAGAATGGTCTGGTCTAAAGTGTCAATAGTGCAATGGTTGAAAAAATTCCAAAGAATCAGAATTCCTTGGAGGGATTCTGCATTTTAATAAGTCTGCCAAGTAAATCTTAAACACACAGGACCCTTCCACTGTAATCCCCTAATTCTAATTTGTCCTCCAAAGTTTAAAAAATAATTGAAATTTATCTAAGAAAAATGAGTTATCTTCTTGATTCTCTTCTAATCCCATTCATGTAAGAATTTCAAGATTTTAATTCAGAACCCACTCTATATGCTCTTTCTTTTGGAATCTTTGTTTTGATAAAAAGATAGGAATCTACCTGAAAGAATAAGTTTAGCCCAATATGATCAAACTAGCAATCTTCTCACTTTTGGTTATCAAAGATTGGAAAATTTCCTTTCTAAATTCTTCTTTTTTTTATTCCTTGTCCCTTCCTGTCCCCCTCCCACACCAATGCCTAGAAAGTCATATATTTGTTGCTTATTTTAGAAAGAAAGAGCCCAGTTACTATCAGTATTGTTTCTAACACTCATGGATCCTGGTGGCTCTCAAGAAAGTGGGCCTCCCGCTGCCCAGTTGGGGCCGAATTATGTCATAGCTTTGGGAACAACTGGAGACTTTAAAGAGAGCACAGCCGTTGTAAAGTGGAAGTGTCTTAGGTACAATGTGGCCTATATGCTTCTTCAGGAAAAACAGACTGTGTCTTGTTCACTATTTCAGTCCAACACCTGGCACAATGTCTCTAGATATTTACTTAGAAAATAACTGATGATCAAGTAGAAGAATGAATGGACTCCATCAAAATTCAGACTTAGACCATGATGGCACCTGCTGATAGGAAAGGAAGGGAGCCAGCATGAGGTCAGATTAGAACAGGAGGCTCTGAGCTGGTTGGAGGTTGGGCCTCCAAAAAGGATGGTCAAAAGTTCAATCTTTATATTCAAGGAGATTTAACATAATTTAAAAGAGATCCATCTGCCAGGTAAGAAACTTAACCAGCACCCCCAAGCAGGGTAATAGTAAAAAAAAAAAAAAAAAAAAAACTCTCCAGAAGAGCATCTACTCCCCTTAAACCCCTGCCAGGGATGCAGACCTGGAGAAAGGGTCTAGAAATAGCCTGTTCAAGCTCAACTGGATCAAGATTCAGAACAGGCCTCCAGTCTATGAGGGTGTGCAGCCCAAGGCACACAGGAAGAACTGTAGAGACTGAGAATGGAGGCCACTGTGAAACAGCTCTGACTCAGGGGACAATGACATGGCCTGAGGTCATCCTGGAATACCAAAAACTTAGACTACAGCAGTACAACTAATATGGATGCCACCAACCAAGACTGAGGGTTCACAGTCTGCTTGAGTAAGGGCTGGCTCCGAAGGGAATGTGCTGGAGCTCCCAATGGAGGCTACAGTGGCTGTAGGTAAAAAGCTACAGAGGAAGGACAGGGACCACTCTCAGGCCTGTCTGCAGAGTTTTATCCAAGGCCTTTTCCCAGGTCCATTTGCTACGTCAGTTCAATTCCCCATGACCAATTGCTTTAAAGGAACTTGAGAACACAAAAATCCAGCCTGGTTTTGTAGTCAGACCGCTCTCTAGGTAAACAGAGAGCTGGCATGGACACCTTTGCCAAAATCTCTTGAATTTCACCAGCCTGGTAGGGAAATAAATCCAGTAGCCTGTTCTGAGTGGTAATCTCGCCTTCCAACATAATAAAAAATTATTGCACACTCTTCAGAGAAGACTTTTTTCTTCTATTTCTTTTCCAAGCTCAGGAAAACAGCACATTAATCAAAACAGATATCTGTCTTTTGGATAGATCATACATACCAGCAGCTATAAGTGTGTAGGCCTCCTCATGAAGGCAAGAAGTACAGGGAGGAGGTTGTGGG
Source organism: Marmota marmota marmota (assembly GCF_001458135.2). NCBI lineage: Eukaryota > Metazoa > Chordata > Mammalia > Rodentia > Sciuridae > Marmota > Marmota marmota. The sequence continues at coordinate 4,219,535 of NW_025999977.1, read as the reverse complement.
TAGTGATATAACAATTAGAATGACATCTGTGTAAGTACAGTGTATTACACCAGTCCTGGTAAGGACTCAAAGAACAGGCAGTCCTTCCCCTCCAGAAGCCTATTGTATAGTTGTCAAGGCAAGATATATACCCAAGAGGCAAATATTGCACAGTTGGGGAATTTAGAAATTCCCCCAACCATTCCAAAGATGCATGAGGTTCCATGCAGGTCTTTGGAGAAATAAATTAGCAAAAATGTGGCACACTCTGAGGAGTGTCACTTAATGGGCCTTGTAAGTTACTTCCAAGTTACCCAAGAAGGCTTTTCATCCATTTCTACAGAGGGGAATGGACAACTCATCCCAGAAATTCAGGGATAACATGTAGATAGCTCATAATTTTCTCAGCTCCAAAACTCTGTATTATGAGTGTCTTTTCCCCAAAAAGATCCTCCCAAACTGTTTATCAATACCAGGAATCAACCCTTGAAGGAGAAAATCCCTAACAACCAATTGAAGAGACAGAACCAAGGCACACACACACACACACTGGCTTTCCCTTGTGGGTTTCTTCACCCCAACATTATTCCACTTCCCATCCAATTCTCCCACACCTGCTCCTCTCCTTACTCATTAAGTTTCACATAACCTGGAAAGGGAAGTCCGGATTGGAGGGGAGAGAGGAGCTATGCTGAAAAGAGTTTGAATGACACTATATGAAGTTTGGGCTCAAGGTAGTCATTCAAGGGAAGCACAAGCATTACTATAGGAAAACTCATGCACAGCAGTTGTGTGCTCCAAGTGTATTAACTGTAACAAAAAAGCATCAATTTGGAGGCCAGTAATTTATAAATTTAGTCATTTGAAAAAGAAATAGGCTCTAGTTCCCTTTTTCGTTGTTTGAGCTGAAGAAACTGAGCACCAAGAGTGACTGATCCACAGCCCTGGGGCTGCAAATGAATCTTTAGAACCTCATATTCAGCGTTGAAAAAGAATGACCAGGTATACACTTTTTCCTGCTGTAATTAAAAAGGCCACGTCCTTTGAAATACATGGCTTAGCAAAACAGGAAAAATGAGAATGAGCACAGGCTTTGGGGTCAGATCAGTGTGGCTAAAATTCTTGTTCCGCTACTTACTGGATGTGTAACTTGAACTGAATAGTGGCACAAGGCCTGATACACAGGGGATGCCCAGTGTTCATTTTCTTGCCCTGATGTGGCCATCTCTGTAAGACTGGCACAGTGGTCTTCTGACTTCTGGCAGAATTCTTGGAAGTGTGGTATCTAAAACTAAGGAAGTGATAGAAACTTACTGAGTGAAGATAAAAAACTCCATTTGAGTATTGTATTCTCTAGGGAGAACCCAGAGAAACTGAATGTGTGAGAAATATTACCTAATATGGCCCTTTATGTAGAATACAGAATTGAAGCTCTTCAGCTTGGAGACATATTTAGCATGCAGACGACATCCAAAGGGCTGTTCTAAAACGAGTACATCTGCACATGTGGAGTCCAGTGTTGTGGGAAACAGACCAGTGGAGAAGCAGCAAGCAGCCCTCAGAGAGGAGGAGAACTCCAAACTTTATTTTATGCGCCCAGAGGAGAACAAACTCCAAATTCTGAGCCCTTACCCACAGTCTCTCACAACATTTGTATGTGATTTAGTGTCATCTTAGACCCATCCTATCATTGGTTTCGTTTGTCTGTTTGTTTTAAAATCCGAATCTATGTGACCATGACTGAAGGCCTTGTGTTTGTAGGGGGTGTCTCTAACATAAAGTATGTTTACAGAAACAGATAAGAAGAAACACTCTTTTCATAGGCATCGGTTAACTCTCTAGCCTTGCAAACCTAGCATAGGGGTGTTTGTATTTCAAGAGGGAGTACTTAGACTCCTAGAGACAGTTATTTACAATCCAAAAGGTAAGGACCTATGGTTAATTAGAAGAGGAGGGGAACTGACCCTTTTCCCAGGCATTGGTTTCTTACCATAACATTTTTATAATTTCATTTTATAATCAGGTTTGATTTTGCCATCACACCAACTTTGTAAATTATTTATTATGTAAATCCAAGAAGTAGAATAGGCTGAGAGGCACAATTTTTCTCAGTATTTTTAAAGTCAGTTCTTTCTTTCTTTCTTTCTTTCTTTCTTTCTTTCTTTCTTTCTTTCTTTCTTTCTTTCTCTTTCCTCCCTTCCTTCCTCCCTCCCTCCCTTTCTTTCTTTCTTTCCTCCCTTCCTTCCTCCCTCCCTTCCTTTCTTTCTTTCTTTCTTTCTTCCCAAGCCTTTACATATGCTAGGCAAACGCTCTATCACTGAGCTACATCCCCAGCTCTTTTATTTTTTTCTGAGACAGGGTCTCATTAAATTGCCCAGATTGGCCTTGAACTTGTGATCCTCCTGCCTCAACCCCTTGTAGCTGGGATTACGGGCTTGCACCACCACATCCAACTTAAAAAGTCCTTTCTATCTGGCAGCTTCAGGGGGTAGTGAGCTCCCTGTCCTCCCTATTCTCACAACTTGGCAGAACTATGTAAAGGGCATTCATGCATCAGATAGGTGATCCGACTAGAAAAGCTTTCAGACTTATTCCAGTGCTGAGAGTCTGTGATTGCAGATCTAAGAGTATGTCAGTAAAGGAGCAGGGTAAATATTATCAGTCCTCCAGAGTATAACCAATGAATTTAGCATTTACATTTTGAAAATAAATATGAGAGACCTTTGTTGGTGTTATTGGAGGCAGTTTGCTCGTAGTGGTATTCAGATTGGCCAACTTCTACCTAATACAAGCGAGATCACATTTCAGACCAGAGTGACTGAAACTCCTCCTGAGAATAATCTATTTTCAAGTAACCTGAAAACATAGCCTTTCATTAACAAACAGTCGGTACAACAGTCACAAATCATTCTCCTCTATTTATTAGCCAGTCTCAGTAGAACCATAGAGAATTCAAATTAAAAAAAAATAAAAAAAACAATGTCCTAGTATTTTTTATTATTGTTATCTTAACAAGATAGCCTGTGGTTTCATGTACTGTCATTGGAAAGGGCAAAAGACCACAGAAATATCAGAATGCAGAACTCAGATCTCAAATATTGTTTATGAACTGGAATAAAAACAGTTTGCCAACATCTCTATTTTGATAACCCTTGTGTGCATAAAAATATCTTTTAAACATATTTTGGAGGATTCATGCTGATTTGTTTTTCTTGGATATTTGAGAAATTGACTTTTCAATATTTTTATCACTAAGTATATTAAAGAATGTTTGCCCTAAGTTTGAAATTTCCTTGTTTTGAGAGTAAATGAGAAAAAAAAATGCTTTTCTGAAACTAAGCTCTAGAAAACCCTGAAATAAGAATATAGTAATATGGTAGAAAAGTGAAATCCGTAAGCAAAATAAATGTAATAGAACAAACCCTGGTGTTAAAAAACACAGATTGACAGATTGTGTTTTTAAAATATTCAGCTATATGCTATTTACAATAAAATATATATTCAATAAAATATTAAGAAAACCTAAAGATTGAAAATAAAAATGTGAGAAAAGTTGTACCCATTAAATATGAAGAAAAGAAAGCTAGTGTGAGTATATTAATATGGATAGAGTAAACTTTATGGCAAAAAAAGAGAATTTTTGATAGAAAGAGAACCACTGTGTAATGTCAATAAGTACAGTTAACCTAGAAGTTATCATAATTCTAATTTTCACTAAATGGCATACCCTCAGAATAAGGAAAAAATTGAGACATAAAAAGAGAAATTGATAAATGCACCATCATGGAAGGAGATATACATACATCTCAGTAATTAATGGATCAGCCAGACAAAAGAATTTATAAAACATAAATGATTTGAATAATATAATTAAACATAATCTAGTACACACACAATCAGGATCAGCATAACACTCCAAAGCCTGGTGTTGCATAAAATGAGAGGCTGTATGTTAATGACAAAAAGGTCGTATTTCATCAATTCTAAGACGCTTTTCCCCTCACATTTTAACATCTCTGAAATTGAGATGCCTCAGCTCATCAATAATGTATCACAATTTAAATGAGCAATGTTTTCTCCCCCTAATGACTCATAAAATAATGAGGCATCCTACGATGGACCAATCTGAAATCCAGTGAAATATTTTCTATCAATCTGTACTGTACCAAAAGTGAGGATAATGAAACATGTGCTAAACAGAACTGATTAGTCATTTCCTCTCCACACTCACCCCTACGCACAGTGGAAAGTAAGAACCTAGGTTGTCTCTCTTGGAGAATGGCTTACTGTCTATAGCAACTCTGCACCCAACAGAGAATACCAATTCATTTTTAAGCACACTTTTATACTTTCATAAAAATAATTATGTACTTTTATAGGCCAAAGCCAAGTGTCAGCAAATATCAAGACAGCCCATACAGACCACATTCTGGAATGAAAACAAAAATTGAAAAGCGATAGCCAATCAAGTTATCAATCAATTTTAAAATCTTACATGTTTCAAAATTTCAAACACACATCCAAATCATTTATGGGTTAAAGTAAAATCATAATGTAAATGAAAAAATACACAGAACTGATCAACTACCAAGATGCTCTATACCAGAATTTAGTTAGGATGCAGCTAAAGTGGTTTCTGAGAGGGAAACTTATAGTTTTAAGTGGTTTTGTTAGAATAGAAGAAAAGTGGTAAGTCAATTAGCTAAACATAAATTTTGACCAGTCAGAGAAGAAGATGAGAAAATACCTTCAAAACACAGAAGGACAACAATAATAAAGTAAAAATAGAACAGAAAACAAGATAGAGAGGCAAGGAAGGAATTATTTGTTGAGCCTGAAGGAGATGAAACAGAATGACACATATCCAAAGAACTGTGTCATCGCTGGTCAAACTGGACGGGAAGATGAGCCACCTGCAGTGTTGCTACAGGTTAAGGGCAGTGCTGGAGGTCAGTAACCAAGGGAACCAGGAAGACACATGCCCACTGAGTTCATCCCTCCCCTACTTCTGTGTCTCCCTTCTGAGGGAAGCATTGTATGTTGACATTTCATTTCCCCCATTTTTATCACCAAATAAAATTTACCAAATTACTATGAAACCCTTGATTGGTAAGGCTCTTTGTCCCTAGCACTCTCTAATTACTGTGTTTCTTTTTAAAATTTTTATTTGTTCTACTTAGTTGTACATGACAGAAGAATGCATTTCCTTTCATCATACAAATGGAGTACAACATTTCAATTCTCTGATTGTACAAAATCTAGAGATGCACCATTTGTGCGATCATACATGTACCTAGGGTAATGATGTCCATCTCATTCCACCATCTTTCCTATCCTCCCCTCCCCACCCTCCACTTTGCTCAATCCAAAGTTCCTCCATTTTCCCCATGCCCCCATGATAGATCAGCATCCACCAATCAGAGAATTTTGGGGGATTGGCTGACTTCACTTAGCATAATATTCTCAAACTCCATCCATTTACCTGCAAATGCCATAATTTTATTCCCTTTCAATGCTGAGTAATATTCCATTGTGTAGATATACCACAGTTTCTTTATCCATTCATCTATTGATGAGCATCTAGGTTGTTTCCACAGTGTAAGTGTTGTGAATTAAGCTGCTATAAACATTGGCATGGCTATGTCATTATAATATACTGATTTTAAATCCTTTGAGTATAGATCAAGGAGTGGGATAGCTGGGTCAAATGGTGGTTCCATTCCAAGTTTTCTGAGGATTCTCCACACTGCTTTCCAAAGTGGTTATACCAATTTGCAGTCCCTCCAGCAATGTTTGATTATATCTTTTTCCCCCATATCCTCTTCAACCCTCATTATTGATTGTATTCTTGATAATTGCCATTCTGGCTGGGATGAGATGAAATCTTAGAGTAGTTTTTATTTGCATTTCTCTAACTACTAAAGATGTTGAACACTTTTTCATGTATTTGTTGATCACTGTATATCTTATGGGAAGTGTCTGTTCAGTTTCTTAGCCCATTTATTGATTGGGTTGTTGTTGTGGGGTTGTTTGTTTGTTTGTTTTTGGCATCATTTTTTGAGTTCTTTATATATCCTGGATATTAATGCTCTATCTGATGTACATGTGATAAAAATTTGTTCCCATACTGTAGGCTCTCTCTTTACCTCAATGATTGTTTCTTTTGCTGAGAAACAATTTTTTTTTTGCTAATCCATCCCATTTATTGATTCTTGATTTTATTTCTTGTGCTTTAAGACTCTTGTTAAGGAAGTCAGGGTCTAATCCGACATGATGAAGATTTGGGCCTACTTTTTCTTCTATTAGGTGCAGGGTCTCTGATCTAATTCCTAGGTCCTTGATCCACTTTGAGTTGAGTTTTTGTGCATGGTGAGAGATAGAGATTTAGTTTTATTTTGCTACATATGGATTTCTAATTTCCCCAGCACCATTTATTAAGGAGGCTATCCTTTCCCCAATGTATGTTTTTGGTGCCTTTGTCTAGTATGAAATAACTGTATTTATGTGGATTGGTCTCTGTGTCTTCTATTCTGTACCTTTGGTCTACATGTCTATTTTGGAGCCAATACAATGACATTTTTGTTACTACTGCTCTGTAGTATAGTTTAAGGTCTGGCATTGTAATGGCTCCTGCTTTACTCTGTTTGCTAAAGGATTGCTTTGGCTATCTGGGTCTCTTATTTTTCCAAATGAATTTCATGATTGCTTTTGCAAGTTCTGTGAAGAATGTTGTTGGGATTTTAATAGGAATTGCATTAAATCTGTATAGCAGGTTTGGTAGTATGGCCATTTTGACAATATTAACTCTGCCTAAGATCACATAATTACTATGCTTTGTAATGTATAGTTTATGGTTCTATTTTTTTCTGGTTTCTCACTATTTGGTATTACACATGTGTTTTCCATTCTAGATAGCCCCCTTTCTGATATGACAACTTAGGCTTCTGGGTGCTCCAATATCAGACGATCAAGCTCATATAAATTGTATCTAAAGTAAGAATTCCTAGCCTCTGAATAAGAACTTGAGAAAAAATATGTGTGCCCTGAGTACCCAGATTTTACTGAAGGACCAGCATGTCTGTGCGTGCCTGCTCCTGGGTTATCAAAGTCATTCCAAATGGTTGGGTCTTTGAGGCTAAGCCTTCTAGATTAGAAGCCCCTGCTAAGAAAGTAACTTGATTGGAGGAGTGCAAAATTGAAGGAGGATCCAATAAGTTTGGGAGCAGGATGAAAAAGATAGGAAGAAAAAGGGGAAAGAGAAAAGAGAATAGGTAAGATTAACAGTTTGGCAAAAGGGACCAAAAACAATGAAAGCCTAAGAGCATCTTCTTTCTACCAACACTGAAATAATTGCCAACTATTTAAATAGTCCAAAACTGGCACAACCAGTGGACTAGACTATCACAGGATGGGAGGAGACCCATCCTTAACTAGACCATATTGTCCTACTTGGCAATGTCACATTGCACTAACTCCCAAGTTGCCCCAGGGTCATTATGTGTATTTTCTAATCAGGGTATTATTGGGGAAAAAAATAATTTGCACTTTTTGTGTTTCCAAAAAGCAGGCAAACTCTTCCTTCTGGTCACTATAGCATGATTAAGTCCTAAGAAAATATATTAGCATTTTTCCTTTTACAAAACAGTTTTCTCACCTATGCATTAGGACAACAAAGAAATTCAAAAGTCAGTGATTTAATTTCTTTCTCTGCAAAACAAGGGTCAGTGCCACAAGCCATACATAGCTAGCATTCCTTTTCTGTCACTATGGTTGCTAGAACAGATGTTAGTTAACTCAGTGCCCAAAGCAGTGGCCTCAATGTTTTGTTTCCTTAAAAAAAAAAATTAACTTTAAAGCACTTGAATAAGTGACAACTAAAATATTCTTGGTATTCTTTTACACACAACCCAGCATCAGGAAAACTGCTTCCTTTGCAAGCTGGGGAAGTATGAAAGGTATAGTGAAGGCAATTTTATTTTACCTGCATCATCCAAATTCATGAACTTAGATAAAAGATCAACAAAGCTCAAGGTTCTTGAGATTATTTATAAAAGGTACAGACTTGGCCAAAACAGCTACAAAATACTGCTTATGATATTTGCACCTTGCAACTCTGGTAGGCCCTCACCCCACTGTCTTTAAAATGTGTATGTCACTGATCCTCAACAGATAAAAATGTGTGTAGAGGAGTTCATACTTCCTCACTTTACACAAAACTATGTCTGTCCCTATCTCTCTGCCTTTGATAACAGTTCATTTTCTTTCTGGAATACCCTTTCTTCTTTCCACCTACCCAATTTCACCATGGCCACAGGCCTGCCAAGTGCTGTTTGGACCCGCCCCGTGTCACAGGCCTGGACAAGCCTCTGAGCTCAGGCCCCATAGATTGGCGAATCTTCCAGAGTTGACCTGCATCTGGCCTGCTCTGCTGTCTGAGCAAGCCCTGTACTTTGGTCATGACTATCCAACTAGATAATGACCACGTTCAGGATTGAAAGCTGACTCTGTTCATTTTTCTGGATTTCCTTCTATTGAGTATGTGGCAGAAAATCAGTAGAAAATGATTTGTTGGTTTTCTGATACTCCGTTATGCATTTTAAAGATGTTGCCTTTAAGAAAGTGACCATGGTCATCCCTGGTAAGCATCTACCTTATGAGTATCACCCAAACCCACCCTATCAAATTCATAATCTAAAACAACAGCCAACAGTATATAGTGGGTGATGTTTACTTATCAGCAATAGGTAACAGTGATGCCGACTAACATCTGAAGGGCGATCAATAAGACTAATTGAACATATCTATTAAAGAAATAGCTATCTTAAAGGTAAGCAGGCAGATGACCACATTGAATGGGAAAAAATAAAAATTAACAATTGGCCTTCCTCATCCACTATCAACCTGAATATTGCTAAGTAACTTCTGTAATCCCATTTCAGTAGCTCACTCATAAGAACCAGGGCTTTCTGAGTAGTAACAAACAGCATCTTGTCTGCATTATTCTCTGGTTTTGATTCACATTCTCTATGCATTTCATGGAAAGAAAGGAAAGTGCTAAATTAATCCAAGATTCCCTTTTTACACCCTTGTCATTGTAAGGGACATGCACTGTCATGACTGGGTCAGAGTGACAACAGCATCAAGACAATGTTGTAAAACCTTGATATAAGAGTGTTTTTCCATGGTAAGGGCCTCAGAGCTTGAGTCTGGAGGAATATGGCATTGATCCTACCCTAGCTGCACACCGGTGATGGCTTATCTAAGTTCTTCTTGGAATTATTCATATAGGGGACCAAGTATTAAGATGTACAGCAAACTAGAATTTACATGTCCAAATAATTTCTGCTCCTTCCAAGTATTTACCTTGGAAAGCTATATGCTTTCTCCAACAGCATGGTCGCTATTCCAACTATTTTCTGCATTCCTGCTTCACTGTTGCTGGAATTTGAAAGCATGGTATATCCTCCATAGGGGAATAAGGGAACATCATTATCATTTGACTTCAAAAACTCCTTAACTTGTGGAGGCCAGGTCTGGCAAGTGGTAGAGTATCCAATTGGGAACCTTCTTGATGAAAAAATATGACTAAGAAGTTCTTAGATTTTCTTTTTGTGTCCTGTAAATTGGTTTTAGAAACAGTAGGGTGGAGGAGGGGGGCAGTTCCATATTGCCTTGAGCAAAGGCTGCATCATTAGACGGAGTCTTTAACCTCCTAAGCCACTAATTTGGAGGGAATTCAACTCATTTGCATGTGGGAGTTCTGTTATGTTCATTACATGAACAGCCTCATTACTTAATAGTCATGCTTTTTAGAAAAAAGTTCCACAAAGGCTGAGGTTATTCACATCTAATAGTTTTTTTTAGACTGCCCACTTGTTGGGCTGAGGGATCTAATAGCTTTAGTGTCTGTCAATCTTGTTGCCATCTCTTACCTCTTGGGTCACAAGATTGAATCATAATGTTTAATTGTGTTACCCTTGTGAATGTTTGATCAAATCAGATGAAAACCATAAAGTTTACCATTAGAAAATCCACTTGGACTAGTGAGGGTCTTAAGAACATGGATTTCTTGAATATGTAACCAAGAATCCCACACCAACACCAGAGCTTCAGTCACAATTAGCATGAAGTTGCTCCCAGGAATCAAATTCATTTATCTGGCCCAAGACTGTATATATCACTGGAAACTTGGTTAAACAAAGAAGCAAGAGGAGAATGGAAAGAGGGGTCCCATGGATTGAAGGATGGTAATACACAAGGATATTTACTTGTTTTCTCATGAAACCACAGAATCAATCCCAGAAAGAACTGGGTTGTCTCAATTTCACATTTGTAGAGAACAGGAAGGTTGAGAGGTTGGATAACTTATCAAAGTCCACATATTCACAAGTGAAAATATTAAGATTCAGATTAGCCTTTTCTGGTTCCAGAGCCCAATCTCTTTGCAGTGAGGTTGGTGCATCGGAGAGGAGCAGCTTCAGGCAATATTAGCTCTGGTACCATTGCTGCCACCCACTAGCTACAGGAGACATTAGCCTGCTAAATTCTCATTTCCCTCAAACTAATAGTTAAATCCCTGCTTATTAAGTCATTTTGTTTGAAACACTATACTATGTCTGAAAGGTTCAAATATGAGTAAAGCAGATACATGTGTTTAAAGGACTCATAGTGGAAGAGACAAGAGCATAATGATATAATTTTCATAAGCTATAGTAGAAGCTAAGTCAGAGATAGAGATAGAATTAGGATAAAATAAGACAAGAGCACAAACTCAGAATTCAGTGGTGATATTTGCCCTGTGTGTTCTCCACGTAGCTATAAGGTCTGTGGTTGCAGAAACCATGTCCATCCTTTATGCCATTGCTATCTAGTGTGTAGAGAGCACTTAGCACATAGTAGGTGCCATAAATGTTAGGTATGAATGAATCAGTTGGTGTCTCAGTTAAGACTTGAAAGATAAAAAAGTTATGCAAGTAATGAAAGTTAGGATATTGGGGAAGAACATCAGAGAAGGCAAGCAGTATAAAGTTCCGTCAGAGCACAAAACTCAAAGAGGGAGATGGTGAGAGGCAGTTAGAGAAATAAGAGAGGCCTATGTGGACGTAGGACCCAATATCTTATACCTAGTAGGTCCATGTATGGATTCAGGGATTGTATGGACCCTCTGAAATTGTCATAAAAAAATGTGAGCTTGTATGTACATGTGAATGTGTACTTTTCTGAGGAAAGAGATGTATCATTGTCACCAAATTCCCAAATGTTGAGAATTTTTGTAGGCAATGAAGAGCTGATAAAGAGTTCAAGTTATCAAAATCACATTTAAAGCGACTGACTTTAACTACAATGTAGAGGATAGAATTAGTGGTAAGAAGACTGAAGTGGAAGAAACCAGTAAAGAGATCGTTGCAACTATGTATGAAAGGAATAATGAGATTCTAAACCTGACCCATGAGACTGGAGATGAAGTAGACAGAGGCAGATTTAGAGAAGTATCTAGGTCAGAGAAGCAGGACATACTGATGGAGGTTATGACCCTGGAGAAGAAAGAACGGGGGAACAAAAAGAAAAGTCAGATTCATTGCCAGATTTCCAATGAGGGTTGCTAAGTAGTACCATTAAATGAGAGGATGAGAACAAAAAGGTTTATGGGGGAAAACATGAGCTCAGTGTGAACTGTTAGTGTGAGATCTCACCAGGGCCTGGAATAGGGAGAGATCTAGATTGAGAATAAAGATTTAAGTAATCAGTGTCTCGACGAGAGGAAATGAGGCAGACCGTGGAGAGGGTTAGAAAGAAACGCAGCCCCTGACCAAGGATGGACCCGTGGTGGGTGGCACAACACTGTGAATAGACTTAAGGCTGCTGAATGAAGACTTAAAAATCACACACACACACACACACACACACACAATTTTAAAGTGGAAAAATTTTAAAAAAAATGATGGCTACTGACATTTAAGGGGCCTGGTACCAGGAGAAGCCCCTAAGGAAGGTGGAAAGGAATAATCACATAGGAAGGGGGGTGGGGGTCCAGAGAGGACTGTCACAGATGCCAGGGGAATAGGATTGCAATAAAATGCAGGGTGGGGTGGGTG
>NW_025999977.1:4124656-4207444 GCF_001458135.2 Marmota marmota marmota | reverse complement strand
AAGTTAGATAATCGCTAAGGTGGCTTCCAGGAATAACAGTCAGAATATATAAGCTCTGAGAGAGAATAATTTTGGTCTCCAAGCTTACCCATCCAGAACTTCTCAGCAGCAATAAAATGACTTAAATTTCACCTTTCAAAATAAAACTTGCCCGTGCTCTGCCAGTTTTGTCTGGGCAGGAAACAGAGCTCAGAGCAGCTGTTTCGGATGGGTCTAAATTCCACTTCAGAGCACTGGAATGTGACACCTCCTAAGCACCAGCCTTGGCCTTGGGGGGGGGGGCAGTTACTCAGGCTCCAGCCTCCCTCAGCTCAGCTGCCACATCCTCCAACTCCCTCTGCTCCCAGGGTCTCTCCTTGGAGCCTAGTCTGTGATCTCTGCCCCTGTCCCTCTCACAAGCCATTGCTGAAGTCACAAGGAGGACAGACCAGCACTGGCCTGGCTGCAAGTTCTCTTTCCCTTGGGGGCTCCCAATGGTGCTTCAAAGACAACTTCACCTTGTTCTAGAAAACTAGGGAATGCAAGGAAGGGGAGAGGAAGCCCCACATCATCTGCCACGTCCCCGGGTGCCCGCGGAGGGGAGAATCCCAAGCAGCGGCATCGCCAGCTCTTGAGAGCGCTCATGGATCATCAGCTATTTTCCTGTCATACTCTGGCCAAGACTGGCTAATATCCCTTCAGTGTGGCAGAATAAACCCTACTAATTCATCCTTTCATGTTAAATATTTGCAAGACAGTACATGCATATGAAAGCATCCAACTGGCCTCTGTACTTCAGTGTGAATACTGAGAATCTGTCCAAGCTAGACCCCAAAACTATGACAAACCCAGCGCCCTGCCAGCCAAGGCTCTGAGAGTCCCTTTATTAATAGATGGAGCATACTGCTGCTGTCAAAATGTAAATGTTACACTTACCAGGACTCATTCTGGACACCCCAGGGGTGGTGGGGGTGGGTATCACCATAGTGGGAGCAATAAAGCGTGTCTCTTCCCTGCCCGGATTCTGAATAAACTGAGACACGAGGCCAAAATATGATATATGAAAGCATCAGTGTTGTCTTTATGACTGAGCTGAAGACCTTGGCAGAGTGTGGCAGCAAATGGCTAGAAACTGGAGCCCAGAATTAAATAGATTTACCAGCTCATCACAGGTCTGGGGCCTGGCCAGGAAGATACACGGCCAGGGGCCAAGTTTCTGGGAGCTGATTAGCTTCAGCTTTAGGGACCCTCATCTGAACAGGCCCTTCTAGGCCTTTCTAAGGCCCTGGGAGGAACCCTAATAATTTTGCTTTTGTATTGTAATGTTATTTTTCTTTAAGAGGTTCTTCATCCCCCACCCCCAAATTGTGTAAGCATCAGGCCTCGTAAAACCTTGCCTGGGGTAACTGAGGACAACCCTTCCTGTGGATTTCAGGCTCCCCAGAAAGAAAGGACAGAGCTCATCCCAACATACCCAGTTTACTCTTTCCTTATTTACTGAATGAGTAAAGAGGAAGAGACAGGCCTGGAGTCAGACACACTTTGTGCCCCAACATAGAAAGAAGCATCAGGAGCAAGCGAAAGAGGTGCCCTTCTTGACGGACAGTTCTTCAAGCCCAGCAGGACAGTCACTTGAGTATACCCCATGCCATGGGCATTAGGTAGAACCCAGTGCAAGTCCAACGTAGGATTTCATAAAGTTTCTTTACGTTGGTTGAACTCCCCCTGGTCTCCCGCTAATTCCCCTCCATTTTATGCTCCTCCCTTTTCCATGGCAACCCCCAAAACAAAACAGAACAGAGCAGCAGTGTCTGAGTTTATATCATCCAAGGCCTGGCTCTCTCCTATCATGTTGCAAACAAGCCCAGACGGGATTCCTCACCCCCATCCCCTGCCATGTGTCAGAAATCCAGAATCCCTAGATTCCACCAACCAAGTAGGAGAAGTCTTTGTTATGCAAGTTTCCAAATCTATACCTTTGAGAACAATGCCCTCCTTGTCTTCAAAGTAATGTCCTCCTTTCAGGATCTGGGAACAGAAGGAATTCAAGAAAGCCATGAGGCAGGGATTTGGCTATTCAAGGGAGGAGCAGGGCTGAGCATATTGTGCCCTGGATTTAATTTTTTTTTTTTTTTTTTGCATATCAGGGATTGAACTCAGGGGCACAAAACCACTGAGCCACATCCCCAGCCCTAATTTGTATTTTATTTAGAGACAAGGTCTCGCTGAGTTGTTTTAACACCTCACTTTTGCTGGGTGTGGCTTTGAACTTGTGATCCTCCTGTCCCAAGTCACTGGGATTACCACACCCTCTCCTATGAGGCTTTTTAAATGAAACTCATCTAATTAAAGAGGATGCAAAGAAAGCACTGAGCACAGATGGAAATGTGACTCCTAAGGGGCAGACCAAACATGGCTGGAGAAATGCCACACATCACTTTGCCTAAAACCAGGAACTTTTCTCCAGGTGTGGAGCACAGTAATGGTTAGCTACTGTTAGTAAAGCCAGTACTGAGTGATTTCATAAAAGGCAGGTGCTCAGGAATGACACTGTAAAATGCCATCCCTAAAGACTTGGGCGTATTAGCAACAGCCTCCTGCCTGTCCTTAGACCCCTGATCCTTCCCTCCTCGAGTTTTATTCCTCTTCAGTATAGACAGCAGTGCCCCAGTGCTCCTAGTTTATAGCCACCAAGGGTTCCCCTTGACTCAGGATAGAAGCCACATTGGGCTTGCAGGGCCTGTCACAGCAGGGATTCCCCCTCCTTTCTCGCTGCAGACTCCATGGACCTTCTCTGCAATTCCCCCACCCCATACCTGCCTGACCCCAGAGCTTTGTGCCTGCCCTTCTGTGCAGGAATGCCAGCTTCTCCTGTGCCTGCAGGCAGCAGCTTCTTGGAGTGTCACCTCCTCTGCAAAGTGCTAGTTCCCAGGCGCTGTTCTTCAGCACTTGGCTATTTTCTAACAGCGATACCCTGCTGGTTAAACAAGGAGCCAAGTTGCCCACATTTAAATTCTGGCTTCTCTGAGAGGCTTTGGACACGTTTTCCCACTCCTCCTTGCCTAAGTATTTAAATAAAATTATTGAACTCAAAATAAAATGAACTGACATATGGAAAGCATGTTAGTACACAGAAAAAATAATCACTGAACATAGTAAGTGCTCAATAAGTATTAGCTATACTAATGACAGTTATTATCATTATTGTTATCTCACCAGAATGTAAGCTCTTCAAGAAAAGAACCTAGCCCAGTAGCACTCACCTGTAATCCCAGTAATTCAAGAGGCTATTTTACCCCCCAGGGCCTCCTTCTCTGCACCTTGCCCCTTTCTAAGCCCTCCACTGCAGCCAGGCAGAACTGTGGCTCCTGAGAGGCAGACCAGAGGTGGCCAAAGAAAAGCCAGCCAGCCTCATTTTGTGCAAATCTGAGAAATCCCCCACTGTGTCCCTTCCCCGCACCTCAGTGGGTGTGTCCCTCATCCTTGCCACTCACGGGGAAACTTCTCCTTCCACAAGGATATAAACACATGTCCTCACAATTTCTTTCTCTGAAATGAAAAAATAGAATATGGAAATTGTGTGTGATATGAATAAATTACATGCCAAGTCTGGATAAAAGGCTACTTGTTTTATAAGTTTCTCAGTGGCCAGAACCACTCCGTTTTGCAGGTAAGGAAAATGGAGACTCAGTGACAACCGGTGACTTCCTCAAGTCCCTCCGCATACCACTTGGGATATATTGACGGGTTTATGCCCACGTTTATATTCCAAGTGCAAACAGATTTATGATCTGAGATGCCCACAGTATTCATTGTCCAGATAAGCAGAGGGAGAGAAAATCACAGCCCAGTGTTTGATAGGATGGCTTACATCAGATTGCCCAGATGTTTCTGTCTTCATCTTACTTATGTTTTATCCTCACTGGTGCCACGAGGCAGATGAGGTTTATTACCTCCATTTAATGGAAAGTAGAACCAGAGATCAGGAGGATTGTCCTTGACTAATAATAAGTTTAGAAAAAACATGTGATTTCTTCCCGTCACCACCAAGAGCTCATGTTATGATGTGACAGAGACAGAGAATCCACCCTACCGTGGTTGTGTCCACCTGTCTGGCCCCCGTGCACTCTTCCCACCCCTGCCTCAGCCCAGCACTGCACCTGTGCTTCCAAGACTGTGGCTCCCTCGGGGGCAATCTGGCCTTCCCAAACCTTGGCTTCTTGCTTGGGACTGGGGGTGTTGAATTCCCTGGCTTTTCAGTCAAAGACATTCCAGAGAATTCCAGGGAGTCAGAGCTGCCTTTAAACCTCTTCCAGTAGCCCCTGATGAGCATTCAAGTGGGAGGGACTCACCTCCAGCTCTGCCCTTCAATCTGCTCTGTTACCCTGGAAAGACCACCCAACCTCCCTTCTCTGTAAGTGGGGCAGGGCCATAGCTTCGAGAATCTGTGAACAGGCTCCCCTAGAGGCACTGAAAATCATGGGTGTCCTTTCAGGAAGGTCACCAGCTTCCGTCCTCCTAAGCCCATCTCTGGACTGGATAGATCCACTGACCTGGATAAGAATCCCTGGACTCAGTGAGCTCTGACACCAGAATGGGCACCGGATTTTTAAAGAGGAATTGCAGTAATTTTGTTTGCTCATTATGATATGATAAAAGAGGAAGAAAGAAAATACAGGTTTTCAAAAAAGAATTAAATTATCATAAAGTTACTCTTAATGAAACTACTGCTAATACATGAGTAAATATCAGTAAACTACCAGTGAAAGATTCAGTAAACAGTTTGTCTGTCCTCTGACTCTTGACCCATATATACAGAAATTCCCTCCTTATTCCAGGAATGTTTTCCCATTACATTTAAATATTGTTTCACAAAATAGTGGTGACATAGTACCTGATTTCAATGGTAATTCTATAATGCATTATTTAGCCTTCCCAAATTGTTAAACATTTGTGTTCTTTTCCTCTTTTATTAGTATTATTATTTGTACAAACATCCGTATTTTCTTAGGCCGAAAGTCAAACTGCCAGTTTTACTCAGGACACTTTTGATACCCTAATGATGTGTCCCTAGGCCCCCTCCCCAGAGAGCTGTGCCCATTTGTGCTCTCAGTTGCTGGTAGGGAGGGAACTTGGAGGAAACTTAGACCTGGGATCTCAAGTGGCTTCCTTGAATCAGCAGCCTACAATGCTGATGCACAAAGGAACTTCTGTTTGCGAATGTTAACCACCATCTGAGCCACAGCAACCCTGTCTATTTTCAGACTAGCCTAGGCATGCTTGGAAATGGGTGAAATTGTTCTCCAGTGTCTCCCTCCCTCCCTCCGTTGCCCTGACAGCACTTGATCTGACTCAGCCACCCCACCCTCACCTCCCAGGTTCAGCTGCAGTTGCCCTCCTCCACTCCCAGCATCTCAACATGGGGCTCAAGGCCTTCCATCCATGGCCTTGGGAGTCTGCTACATGATCTGTGTGACTCGGATTGAGGGAGAAGGCAGAATCCTGAGTAGGACTGTCTGAGTCTGCCCAGATAGTGGCTAGAACATCAGTCTCAGTGAGCTGGGGGCTGTCAGTGGACAGGGAATAAGCTCCAGGGACAGAGGGCAGTGGGAGGCCATCTCAGTGCCCTATAAGGTTACAATTCTTACTTAAAGAGAAGAGCAGGGCCTTCCTGAAAAGTCAAATCCATTTCACTTAAAAATTGGCTAAACCGAGTATGTTATGATGCTATTCACCCAACACGCTGGGCAGAGTTTCAGCCTTGATCTTGGCAAACTGAGAGCTTCTCTGGGCCTCAGCTCTGCCCTTGGTAGTGGGAATTTGGGGAGGGAAGACCTCCCTGTGGTCCATCCTCTCCTGACCGCCTTTCTCTTGGCCCCACAGTCGGACGGCTCCATCCTGGCGATTGCCCTGCTGATTCTGTTCCTGCTCTTGGCTCTGGCGCTGCTTTGGTGGTTCTGGCCCCTTTGCTGCACTGTGGTAAGTACCCCAACCTCGGGTCATGCAAGGCAACAGTGACATGAAGTCCCCAGGGCCACCAGTAGGGAGAAAAGGATCAAGAACTATAGCAGTGGGGAACAAATCTTACATATTTTATACAACTTGTGCAAAATCAACATAAACTGTCATTGATCAGTGGAACCACGAGTCATGAGTAGTCAATGTGGGTTGGGGTGTGAGCTGCCCTTAGGCTCAGCCCTTGGTAGGGCTGCTGGAGGGGCCACTGTAGGTCTGGTGCTTAGGAAAGATCCACAGCACACACAAGATACCCTAAGTGATGAGTGTTATTGGACATGTAGTAAATATACAGTATATGCATGTGTGTGTATGATGCACGTGTGTACGCGCACACATACACACACACACACACACACACTTGTTGAGTTGCCTGAATTGATACTCTTCCAAAACCACCATGATCTTAGCATGTATTCTGTCTATCTGAGGGAGTGTCTCAGTGCCTCTTCATTTTTTACAATCAAGAGAGGCACCCAGCAAGGCACAGAGGCACTCTCCATAATCTAGTGACTCAGGAGGCTGAGGCAGGAGGATTGCAAGTTCAAAGCCAGCCTCAGCAACCTAGCAACTCAGCAAGACCCTGTCTCAAAATAAAATATAAAAAAGGGATGGGGTTTTGACTCAGTGGATAAGCACCCCTGGATTCAATCCCCAGTACCAAAAATAAATAAAGAAAAAAGAAGAGAGGCACCCATCTTTATTTCATTAACTTTAGCTTACATTTATAGGGCACCCCTCCTGTCTCAGTACCACTGGTCCAAGCACTTTGGCTAAAAGATCAATAAGAACCTGCCTCCTCCCATCACTGTCATCTGGAGTCACCACGTGTCTCCAGCATCTCCCTAAATAGTTTAGTACCTGCAATAACCTGCCCTGTTGATTCAGTGCCCAAAAGATATATGTCTTGTCATCAGTTTCTATTTGGGGAGGGGTACCAGGGATTGAACTTAGGGCACTTGACCACTGAGCCACATCCCCAGCCCTATTTTGTTTTTTATTTGGAGACAGGGTCTCACTGAGTTGCTTAGCGCCTCACTTTTGCTGAGGCTGGCTTTGAACTCACGATCCTACCGTCTCAGCCCCCCCAGCTGCTGTGATTATAGGCATGTGCTACGGCACCCAGCTCTGGTCATCAGTTTCTATTCCCTGGTCCCTAGACTATAAAAAGCCCCAAAAAAGTAATATCCAACTAAAGAGTAAAGCTCAAGCTCCAACACATCTAGTTCCACCTGTGTGCCCTGCAGGCCCGTGTGAATCGCGTGTGCTCTGTACAGTGAGTTGGAAGCAACCACCACTTGCTTGGCTGCCAGGGCATCTTCCGTTCAGTCCTGTATTTCAGTCCTTCCAGGCAGGGACCAGCAGGGGAAATTAGACAGGGACCCTCTTCAGGACAGTGGCCTGTCCCGTTCTATCTCTGATACTCCAGCACGTAGCACACAGCACCAAGGACTCAGGTCAGTGGGCAGAACTGAGGTGAACTCAGACCACAGCCATGGAGAGTGTTAGACTTGAAAAGGAGGGGAAGATGCCTCCGAATGACATTTTAAAGAGGTGGCAAATAAATAAATGGGATGAGCAACCCAGCCAGCCAAGATGGGGACCATGTGGCAGGAACTCTGGAAAGGAATGACAAGGCAGACAGAACCCGTGTGTGCAGGGACAGACCCAGGACGGACCCAAGTCTCCAGTCAATTAGTACCATCCCGACGAGACTGATCTTCCCAAGATGTTAAACAGATTCTCGCCACAGCAGCTCCAAGAGTTAAATGAAGTTTTAAATTCTTAAAGCCTACAACCATGTTATTTTGAGGATCAAAAATCTCCATGAGTCAGCCAGAACCCTTTCTATGATGATTCAAAAACATTCTGAAGGAAAAAAAAAAATCTTGCTGCAAACTCTTAAAGAAGCAGGTGGACAGGGATAGTGGCAGCAATCAGGGAACACCAGGGCATCTATTAGAATACTGTTCACCTTTGATTTTTACAGTCACCTCTTAGGTGGGGACAGCTGGGAACAATAGGATAGCCTAGCAGTGCTCCACCAGCTTGTGGCTGTTTTCTTGGGCAAGTTACTTAACCTCTCTGTGTCTCAGTTTCCTCTTTGGTATAACGAGGACAATAAAAGCCTGACCTCACAGGTAGATGGCAAAGATTAAAGAAGTTTATACATGTCATGCTTAGAAGCACCTAGCACAGAGCAAAGGTTGTGTATCATTATTATTATTAAAAAAAACTTGATAGTAGCCAGGCGCAGTGGCGCACGTCTGGATCCCAGCAGCTCGAGAGGCTGAGACAAGAAGATCACAAGTTCTAAGCCAGCCTCAGCAAAAGTGAGGTGCTAAGAAACTTAGTGAGACGCTGTCTCTAAATAAATACAAATTAGAGCTGGGGATGTGGCTCAGTGGTCAAGTGTCCCTGAATTCAATCCCTGGTACAAAAAAAAAAAAATACTTGGCTGAAATAGGAATCTATTTATGATGTATGGCATTCAACTTATATGGGTGGGAAATATTTCTCAAAGCAAACCTTTCATTATTGGAAGCAGTGTTACCCAAGGCCAGATTGTTTTGCAATTTTCAAAATATTTTTCAATGAATTTATCTGGTTAAGTCCCTGTTGCTTTGGAAAGCAGCCCAAATGTCTTAATGTGGTCTAGTTTTGTAAGTCCCTAAGGATTTCTTCATGAGGGAAGATCCTGGAGATTAATTTTCCTGTTTATAATGTCTATAAAACTGCCCCCACCTCCTATTTCTGAAAGCTGGCCTGGGCTCCAATGCTTGATGTGCCCCCAAAACTACTTGTTGATCCCTTGTCTCCTTGATGAGTGATGAGGTTCTGGGGGGGGGGGGGGCCAGTCATGGGTTGTCAGAACGGGAGTAGGCAGGAGGGCAAGTATGAACCTTCCCCACGGCCCTGGTTCAGAAGATTCTGGAAAGTTTCTCTACCCTGAGTGACAGCCCTCCTCAGCAGTCCTCTGACTAACAGAGGACTGTTGTCTTTGTAAACAGGGGTCCCCAAACCTCCGTTACCCTCCCTGCCCCTCCACCAAGTATGAGAAATGCCCAGGATATGGCACCAAAACTACATCTTGGTGTTGCTGGCAAAGCAAAAAAAGCAGGAAGACCCTGCAACTTGTGGGTTGCAGGCTGCATGAGGCCCGTCTCTCCCCTGCCGCAGTGTTCTCTTCAGGAGTCACCCCAAATATTTGACAGTCTGCAAGGCCCACCCCGAATGGGGCCAAACATTAACCCCTCAGTGGCTGGATATGGGAAAGGGATACAAAGTCCTGGGTGGCAGGGCAGATACTTTTAACTAACCATAAAGAGCATTTTTACATGCAGTGACCGGCATGACCAGACTAGGTGCAGTGGATACTGTCAGGCCTGCCCTCTGCCTTGGCATGCTTTCTGCTTCCTGCCCATCCTGTCTGGATGAAGTTGATGGAGGAGAGTGGCTGGTAGTTACTCCCCATCACATCTTCCTTCTCTTAAAGGACCCCACTCTCATCTGGGCTCTTAACTCCCAGCTGAATGGGACTTAGATTAATTTATTATCAGCATAGCTAAGTATAGTCTATCAGAAGTAACTGATGGCAAGAGAGGGAAATGACCCAGATTGAAACCTTCAGTACCTCCCAAATTGGCTATCAGTACCCTTCAGGGGTACCTTTGGCCTCTAAGAGCCCTACATTTAGTCACTGGCACACACACACACACACACACACACATACACACACACACACATACAAAAACCCACACTGAAAGCAAGAGAGGCAGTGGAGTAGGCACCCTCTGGGCTTAATTGAGTTTCCAAAATGAAAATTCATATGTCGTTGTTCTACCCGAAACAAAGCCTCACCCCAGTTCCACAGCGGCTGTCGCCAGAGCTCCTCAGCTCATGCCAGGCCCACTCCATCTACTCACAAGTTAGAATCAATATTGTTGAAATCCCTAAATTGAACTTTTCAAAGAGGAAGAAAAGGAAATCTGAATAAGAAGAGGATCACGGAAGAAAGTTGAAATGTTTTAGAAGAGTGAATGTTATAAATAACTTAAGTATTTACAGAAAAAAAAAGTCAGCAATGATTCAGTGAGAGTGGGCACTACACTGTTCTAGAAAGTACAAGCTGTCCTGAGAGCTCACCTTCACCCAGCTGCCAGGGTGAGCCTGCAGCCCAGCCAGGCTGAAAGCTTGATGCACTCCACACAGGCAAACGCCTTCACACCCTGCCTCAGCAGGTAGTGAGACAGGGGCCAACTCTGCTTAGCCCTGGAGACTGACTCCTCCACATCAAAAATCTGGAGGAGGGAACCAGTGCCTCCTGGTCTCTC
This sequence comes from Marmota marmota marmota, assembly GCF_001458135.2. NCBI lineage: Eukaryota > Metazoa > Chordata > Mammalia > Rodentia > Sciuridae > Marmota > Marmota marmota. The sequence continues at coordinate 4,197,116 of NW_025999977.1, read as the reverse complement.
ATCTACTGAGTCCCTGGAAACACTCCCAGGAACACCCTCAATTCCCTACCTCAGGGCCTGCCCATCCCTACACCCAGACTCACACAATTGTGTGTTTTCTCTTCGCTCCCAAGACACTGATCACCTTGGGAAAGAATTGCCCCTGGGTGCTGATGGGCCAGGACAACTTTACGAGGCCTTCAGCAAACCCCAAGCTCATGTTTGTGCTTTGTCCTGGGCAGAATCACCAACTCCCAGGACTTCAATTACTTGATGTGTTCACCCATCACGGGCCTTGGCTCCAAAGGACCTGGCCACATTATAGGGGCCCCATGGACCTCTCCCATGTAGACATCTTGCCTAACATGTCCCAAACTAAATTCATCACCGTATCGCCTACACCTGCTCTTCAACCATGGAAGTGACACTAAGAGCTGCCCAGTGCAGAGTGATCATGGGTGCCTTCTGTCATGCCTCATCTGATCTCACTTAAGAGTCTTCTCTCACACCTCATCTTGCCCCTCACCTTCCTCCCTCTACTCCAACACATGCACAGTACCTAACACTGAGCAGTTGTTTATAACATCGTTGAGGAATGAATGAATGAATGAACTCCGTTGCCTTAGTCTAGGGTGCTCCCACTTGGGCTATTTCTTTCTAACTGCTCTTTCAGTCTTTCTCATCTTTACTATAGAGATTTTTCTTTAAAAGGAAAATCAGACCTTTTGTCCTACACACTCCCCTGTCCAAATCCTCTTGACTATTCAGTGGCTCCCAAATAAAGTTCCATCTCCTTGATGTGGCATGTGCAGGCTCTTCCTAACTGGTCCTACTTCTCCAGCCTGGCATGTCCTTTTTCCCTCCTGTGCATGGGACTACCTTAGCACTGTGCCTGCCCTTCATGGCCCTGATAATGCTGTTATAACTGTCTGCTTGTCTGTCTTCACCTGTCAAGGTGAAGCTGTTGGGAGTTAACACTGTAGATTCTCACTGCATAACATAGTGCCTCACTCAGAACTCTTGAATAAATCTTAGAATCTATTGAGAAGTTCAGTTGAATGGAGGGTCATCTCCAGGCACACCCTTCTCTTTGGGGACATTGGCACATGCCATGTGCTTCTTTCCCATGATCTCTTGACTCATCGTGTTTTCTTCTGCTGAAATATTTTCATCTTTTCTCTACTCTGTCAACAATTCCTCTTTCTTCAAAATCATCTCAATGATTACTCACTCCATCTCAGAGCTTGCAGCACACCTCCCCCACCCCAGGGAAAATTAGCTGCTGCCTCAGGTGGTTTCCTGAGCACCTTTATTCAAACCTATCTTAGAACATTTGTCTATCTTATCACAGTGTTCATGTTTTATGTGTATTTCTGTAACTATACTGTGAAGTCCTTCAGGAAAAAGGAAAATTAATCACAGAAAATAATTCTAAAATGGAGTATGGTGCTTAGTACATTATTTTTTTTCCCCAAACTATACTAAAAAGTTGACATCTTGGAGAAAAGTTTAGATACAAAAGAAACCCACACACAATTTGATGGAACTCTGTTGGATGGTGGTTTCTTGAGTGTTTGTATTGTTGTATTTCATAACCTACATATATGTTAAAGGCAATATTTATATGCATAAATATTTCATACAAAAGTCATAACCATTTCTTTAAGTCCTAGAAATATGCCCAATATATTAGGAGGGTAATAGGTATATCAGGAATCTGAGTGAAAAGATCTTACTGTATTTTGTAAGATGAAAAATATGGAAACCAGTTGCACAACAGTTTGAATATACATAATGCTACTGAACTTACACTTAAAATAATAAGAGGCAAAGTTTATGTTTTGTGGTATTTTCTACAACTAAAAAGAAAAAAAAATCCTGCTATAAGCTTGCAGTTCTTCAGCAACTAATTAAACCTCCATGCTGTGTAGATCAAATCAAGGCAACATATTTCTGTTCAAATAACAGCAAATATTTTCATTCAGTCTGTTAGGAGATGATCATGCACTCAGAATTTCTCCCTATGTAAACAAAATTCTGTTCCCTTTAATTTTCAATGACCTTGTAGGTATCTTATATACAGTTTTTAAAGAATTATGTAAAGGATCATGTTTAATTCACTTTATTGAACTTCAAGGATAGTTCAACAGATAAATCTATTAGGTATCTCCAATGGCAAATTGCAAGGGGAAAAAATTAATTGAGCATTTGATATACCTTAAATTGAAGTAAAAAATAAAGTCCTCAAATAATGCTCTCCACACCATGAAGCGTAACATTTAATTTATAGGGCCAGAAGACAACCAAGCCTAACATCACCAGGGGGATTTACCATCAGTTTGTTTAATTAAAACATGATTCATACAAGCAGCTCTTCATCCAGGCTAATAGTGCTTTCTTGATCCCCTTCCAGCCTCCACCCATTCCCATCTGGGCACTTTTTACTCTACAGCTTAAAAGATTAGTTCTCACTACACACAGCTTCTCCATAATCTGCCCTGCCCTCCCCTCTGGAGCTCTGCACCTCACATCCCCTACACCCAGTCCTTTCTCATCCCCACCTCTCCCTGATGGTTCCCCTCATTCCTGCTGAGCACCTTTCCACTTGCCTTATAACCCACTCTGTCCTCAGGGCTGCAGGTGCACTAGAAAGAAGCAAGCTGCTTGGAAGATGATAGTTTCCATTACCACATCTGCTTCTGTTAGTTAAAAGAATAGCAAACTCATTGGCAGTAGTTTCTCCCATGTGAAAAATTAGAATATTGGCATCATGTCATCTCTACGGTTGTTTTCTTACTCTCTAACCTTCTGTAAGTGACTCTATTCCCGCTTCCTAGACTGTCTGGTCTGTGGTTCTCAAATATGGTCATATATTGAAATACCTGAGGGTACTATGGTGCAAATAAACATGGACAGTTTTTCCAAACTATGTCCACAGGACAGTAATACCTTGCAAAATATGGAACAGGTACACCGTAGAACAAGAGATAGTGAAACAGTAAGTTTGAAAGACACCATTAAACTAAGTTAAATAGTTATCTTTGTTGCAAGACTTCTCAGAGCCTTAAATAGGACAAGTTGCATTGTGAATCCCCAAACTTATTCTGATCCTGGAATTCTTCCTTGGCCTATCCCTACCCAACCTTCCAAATACTGACATCTGGAGGGACACTGGTATTCTACCAAATATATTTGGGAAATACACTCCTAGAGAATGTTGAAACAGCTGAAGTTCCTGGATTATGAGGAACTTCCAGCCTCTTTCCTGCCCTCCTCAGAGGCTGCACCAGTGCTAGCAAGCTTGAAAATACGTGAAACATCATCAACATATCCTCTTTCCCTGTGTTCCCTGCTCAGATCCCACTGGCACTGCTAGTGGCTGGAGTAACCCTGCCCATAACCCAGGTAGAGTCCAGAGGCTCCTCTGCCAAGCCTCAGGGGTTCTGAATTCATGGATTTATTCTATCATTTCACTTACTAAGTTTTGCAATGACACTGAATGTCATCTAATGGAGAATATGCATGCTATTCTTCTAAATTACCATGTAAGTCACTTAGGACTTATCAACTCACGTTAAAATTCCTGCCATGATTCTCACTTAAATATTGATGGCTTTTAAACAATCCCAGATTCATGGAGATAAGAGACCAAAAATTATTTGAAATTCGAATGCCAAATGGGAAAAAAAAATTGAGCTCATTTCTTTGAAAACTTCTTGTACTTCATTCCAGATCAACACCCTTAGCACCAGCCTTTGCTAAACTTTTACAGTGTATAAGTACAAGCTTCAGGCAGAACTGGGACAGCACTGATGCCTGACACCAGCTCAAACACTTGTGAGGTTTCCATTAAACTTCATCAGTCTGTATAGTGGGAAGATCCCTTCATCTCCCATCAGCTAGACTCTTGCCCTTCCTGAATGTCTTCCATATCACATTGCTCAATTTTCCTCGGTTTCTTGACTTTTATTAGAAGAATTTTTACCTGTAAGGCTTGGGAATCCAAGTGGAAGGCTAGAATATAAAAAGCAAGCATCCCTTTTATCTGTGATATTAAAGCCATTGGCAGATGGCTTTTCCATCTGAATTGGCATTTCTTTTACAAACTACTCTGTTCTGATGGCTTCTGCTCTTATAGAACCTACCTGGTAAGGGAAACAATGGCTGAGTTGGCTGTAAAAGATCAACCCAGAAGTCCAAGGATAAGCAATGGTCTTACTCCATTTTTTTTTTTTTTGCCATCACAATACATCATTTATTTGAAATAACCCCACAGAGAATGCAGGAAATAAGCATTTGTGAAAAATCAATTACTCTTGACTATGCTGCAAAACAAGAACAAAAAATATAACCTGCATAAATCAAGAAAGAATTGTTTTAAATGCAGAGCCAGACTCACAAGAAAATAGGAGATATTTCCAGGTCCAAAGTGAAAGATCTGGAAATCAGAGGATCAGCTGACCCCCCAAGCAGTGGCTATCCAGGGAGAGAGTTTCTGATCACAGTGACCTATAAATCTGGTTTAATAGCCTTTCCTGGGTTTTTAAAAGCTTGGGAGTTGGAATTGAGTCTTAGGCATTAAGTTGGGTCCTTGAGTGAAAGGAAAGGTTTAAAGTGTTTCCTTGAGAATTCATGACCATAAACTCTCAGAGTCTTTGAGTTCAAGTGTATACTCCTTGGGGTTCTGTAAGTCACAAGCAGAGAAGAACAACTTAGGAATCTGCAGGAGGAATCTTAAATCCTCTGGTGGGTTGGTCCCTCAACACAAGCCTCATCAGATTCTCGGGATAAATGCAAATGACACATGAGCTCACGATCTAGAATTACCCAAAACCCAAGGTATATTATTAATCAGACCCTTTGGGGTTGTACTATACATATGGAAAGCACCAAAGACCAGAAATCAGATAAAGAAGTCAGGCCCTGTCAGCAGTATTTCCTTTCCTCTCTCCAAAGTTAACAAGAGTTGTTAAATAGCATATGCACTGAGAATTCTCTCAATGACACTATTTCTCCTATAACTTAAGTGTACTCCTAAAAATATCACTGCATTATGGAATTTTGGCCCATGAAAATAACAGAATTAATGGTTCAGAGCAGAACATGTGAAACTGTACAGTCTTATAAAAATAATATGCTAAAAAGAATAATAAACTCAATAAATCATCCCACTATTTTAAATATCTTAAATTCTTAATAAAGTGCTGTAGTAAACATAGCCCTTTGCCTTGATTGTTATAAAGATCAACATTTGTGGGCACAAGTATAGCCCTGCACTGTTGCTTGGAGTTAGAGATGAGTCGGAAGGAAGGAGATTCTTAGGACCAAGTGTCGCAAAACCAGAGGTGAATGGCTGTGACTCATTGTCTTGTTATTCCTAATGCACTGGCTTAAAATAGAAAATGGGCTTTTGTTGTTCTGCCAGGTTCCTTTTTCATTTAAAAAAAAAAAGCCATTTATGTGGTTCCGAATAAGATTCAGTGCTATGAAAGCACCATTCCGCTGCTCAGCCTTCCAGCCTGTTCTTCACAAGTTTCTCCTGTAAAGAAACATGGAGGCTCAGAGTTCCACTGTCTTTCCTTCAGTTCTCAGCAGGGTCTCCCATGAAGCTTCATGACACCTGTCGCTCTCACAGCCTCCTGCCCTCTCTCTTCTCTTCCCCACGCTGAAGGTTCTCCTCCTCCGTCCAGTCCCTGGTTCCTATAACCAGGACATACCCTCATATCGAGGATGCTGTATAAAAGCTCCTGTGAAGATAAGAAATCACACACAGGAGCACAATCTATGTTTGCATCGCGCAGGGGTAAACAGAAGTGAGAAACGGATGAGATGTGCATGAATTTTGCACAGACTTCCCCAGGTCATCAGTGGAAGCTGGACGGCATTTTTACATTAACCCTATGTTACTCAGTGGCACCAAATATAATCACCTTGTGAGTTTCAGTGTATGATGGTTAACATTATATTTTGTGGATTTTACTGCCACCGTCTCTAAAACACAAATAAAAAAGCCCAAAATACATATCAACATCTCCTTTACCTCTAGGAGGAAGAAAAAAAAAGCCCTATTTCAAGCTCACACAATTTCACAGTTTAGTAAGTGTGTTTCTCAGTTTACCTACCACATGGGGTCAAATTCACATGTTATATAACTGTGTCATAATAGAGACCACCTGTACTTTTCAAATTTTAGGAAGTTTTCTTGGAAATTAGCTTGGGATGCAAAACTGGGAAGTGGAATCTTGACCCTCAAAGCAGTGAATCTACTTGGTGACAGTGACTTAAGGGGATAGAAGGGGTCATAGATGATGTCTAGTAAATAATCGTGATTAATTATTAAGTCCAACCCATGACACTAATGAAATCCCCATGATGCATCCAAGGGTTACAACCTGCTATTGGCAGTTGGAGCTATTAGCAGCTTAATCACTAAAGAATCATTTAATGGGGGATTGAAAGACCAGAAGTGAGTCTTGCATCGTATGCTTACTTAAGAGGCAAGCAAGTTAAGGCCATCAGAAATGTTTCCTTTCCCATTCCCTCAACAGGAATGCCCCTCATTCATTCATTCCAGAAACAGTGACTGAGTAATAGGAGCTGAGCTATGTGTCAAAGATAAAGCTGACCAAGTGTACCTTTGTCTTCTAGAGACACAGAATCCAGAGAGATGCAAACACAGCTCATGCAAACACAGCCAATGGTGCCGCTAGTAAAAGATCTAAGCCCCCGATTCCCAGGGAACTATTTGCTTAGAATTTTCTCAGTACTGGGTCCAGGATTCAAAACCATACCATTTCTGCACACAGGTGTATACAAATGCTCACTAGAGGAAGCAAAGGGGTACCTACAAGAAGAGCTGAGAGTCTTCTCCATTGCAGTTTTATGTCTTCCCCACAGAAGGACAATGGAGGCCTTGGAGAGCCCAGAGTTCCTGACAACAGAACAAGAATACCATCATTGTTAGAATGAAACATTTCCAAACCTGGTGTTTCTATCCATAAGCAACTGTCAGCAGAGTGCCTGTCTGGTCTGAGGCAAACCATACGTCCCCACATATCTAATTCACGTGCAGAGTTATTAGAAATAAGCTAATTTGCACTTCTCAAATGTGGTCCACAGACCAGCAGGCTCAGCATCAGCTGGGAATGTCTTAGAAATGCAAGTGTCTGGCCCCAGACCTGCTAATGAGACACAGGGCAGTGCAGCCCAGAACATTTATGCTGTAAGAAACCAGCCAGGTGATTCTGATTCTCAAAAAGTTTGAAATCACTGGCCAAAATTAGAGGACAGGAGCTTAATTTTATTCATAAAGTAGTTATCTCAAGCAGTTCTCTTGGATTTGGTCTAAATAGCAGAGTTGCCTGTGTGTCAAGGAAGTTTTCCTTTGCAGCAACCAAGAGACCAGGCCTTTGGTGTAGAGGAGGTACAGAGATGTCCCAAAGGCAGCTCCTAAAAAAGGAATGCTGAAATGCTACATTCAGCTTAAGAGGAAAAGAGCTAATAAGGAGTTCCTGTTTAGACCCACATCAAATGCCACAAGATGATCATCTTCTCCCAGGAGCTTGTCCCTATTATCCTATAGCCAACTCCTGCCATGAGGGAAGAAACAGATGATAAGAGCAGGAGGAGAACTGTGAAGTCATGGTGGAGGATTTCTTAACAAAGTGACAGAGAAAAACAAGGGGCCCTGTTTGTCCTCCTGCTCCTCACGTAGCCTGACCCTCAACATTAAATGATTGAGGAAGGAGCACCCGTGTTAAAATGTGGATGGACCACATTTGCATTCCATTGCACAAGACCATAGCAGTAGGGTTAGCAAGGGCAATGAGAGGCAAGGAACAGAACTTCAAATTAGGAGCAAAACTTTAGTACTTTCAGAGGGGGGAAAAAAAGGCATAACAAGCAAAATAAACTCACCAGATGCTTTACAGAGGTCCAGCAGTTGAAGTTGATAAATAAACCACAGTGGTTAAACTTTGAAGTTATCAGATAGGTCCTGGCTTATGGGGTTTTTCTGCTCTATTCATATCATTCTAAATAAATCTCCACATCTTTCGTCACTACTGCTTCCAACAGCCACACTCAGGGGTGCACATGAATATGGGGCTGGGGATATACTCAGCTGGTAGAGGGCTTGCCTTGCATGCACAAGGCCCTGGGTTCAATCCCTTGCACCATAAAAAAAAAATAATAATAAAATAAAAATTAAAACTTGAATATGATTTCAATCAATTAGAAGTAAGATTTCAATTTCATAAGAGTCTACCTGGCCTTTCTGACTTTTAAAAAATATGTACAACAGTCTTTGTTAGATCTCACCCACTTCATGTCCACCTGTTAGATCTCACCCACTTCATGTCCACCTGAACAGAGATAGATTAGCTCAGAATTCAAGTCATTGATAAGAGAGGCAAGGAGATGCCTCTCCCAACTTAGAGAAATTTCAAGAAATTCTCAGGTGGCAAAGAAACACTAATAGAATTTTCATCCATCTCATTTTTCTTATCCCTTTTATTTCACCAGCCCAAATATAAGTGAAAAAGGGGCACTAGGGAAGCTCTGCCACAGAGGCAAATGGTCACTTCCTGACCACCTAAAGATGGTACTTAGTGGGGAAGGGGTGCTGGCCACCCTCAGCACTGCCATTCAGTTCTCCCACATGAGGCCTATGAATATGCTTGTTGGGGTGTTTTCTTTTTAAATATTTTATTACGGATCTCTTCAATCTTATCCATCTTCTCCTTGTCTCTCTTAATGGGGCAGAAATGAAAACCCCACTACAAGCAAGAAGAACCTCCCAAAACCTACACAGAGGAAATGGGTCAAACCCAGCCCCAGCTCTGTTAGCAGATGCTAACTTGTGTTCTAGATAGAAATCAAGACTTTCTGATCATGGCTGGTTGGAAGTAAAGAATCACACAATTTACCCTTTAATTATGATTTTAAATGATACCCCCCCACACATACACACACACACATTGTGAGAGCCCAGAAAGGGGACTTTGCCCATTCTGAGAGATTCTGGGGGAGATGCACTTATTAGCGATTGGTCGGTGAGCTGGGAACAGAGCCTGCAGGGGTTTGACTGAGCTTTATAAAGGGGGAGATGAACAGTTAGGCAAAAGACACTGCAGCTGAGAAGCTGAACAGTAAGTAGAAGGAGCAGGAATTGCAGACAGCAAAGAGGAGAGAAGATGTGGAGAAGTGTTGGGGCCAGTTGGCATTTTTACCCTTTTTCCCCACAGGAAGCCATCGTCAGGTTTTAAGTAGTGAAGGCTGAGCTCAGACCTTTGAGATGTGTGTTTCTACGGCCACTCATGAGCAACCAGGCTGCAGTGGTGCTGCAGGCTTGGGGGTGAGGCAGGCTGTTGACCAAGCAGCTCTCAGGCAACACAGGCTCTGGCTGTCCATGGGAGGCACCAAGAGGGCTGACATGTCCCCATGCTCAGAACACTCCTTTGGGTGGCCCATGTGTTGGTCTTGGCATAAGAATTTGGCCCAGTCACGGAGAACCCATCCAGCTTCACTGCTTGGAAATAAATCATTTCATGACTTCAAGTTCAGCCTGTCTGGATCACAAGAAAAGCCCTCTTACCATCCTATGGGCAAGCTGGTCCCTGTCTCCAGGGGCAGACTAGTGGTACATAGGCTTAAAGCAATGGGAAGACCTCTCCTCATTCTTGCTGAACATAGTCAGACACCCAACCAATGAGACCAGATTGGAAGTGCCTAATTCCTTTCCACTGAACATGGTGGCATTTTTTCAGAAGTTGAAGTATCCAGCTTATAATGTGGAATCTTAATTATCAGACTAGTCCCCTTTGATTAATATTTAATGTCATGTATTTTGGCATTGTCTTTTGGGTTCCCCTAAGAGTCTGGCACATTGTAGGATGTAGAAGAGATACTCAAAAGATACTCAAGCAATACTTAATAAATTAAATCAAGCATCAACCCCACAGATGGGTTGGTCTAAGTGGTGGGCCACTTGGTGCAGCACTTCCTGACCATTGTCTTGTGCTGATATATACGAGACTACTGGCTCCATTTGAATCCCTGGCCACTTGAACACCAGCCTCCCATCTCACTCATTTTATGAACCTCTGTTCTCTTGGGACCTCCATCTGTTCTCTTGAACCCACCAAACCTAGCCATCTGGTAAATGCAGGGGGTTACTAAAGATGTAATAAAGGCAAGAGGCAGACAAGAAAGAGAGAGTACTAATAATTTGCCCCATCTATGGAGCACTATCTGTACCAAGAGTTTAACATACGTAAGTACTCATCATGTCTTAACTGCTGCAAAGTTAATATTCTTGCCCTTCTTAGCAGATGAGGACAGTGGAGCTCAGGGAGGTTGAGGGATTTCTCAAATCCTGCCAGTCAGGAGAAGGCAATGTGGGATTCATGTTTGAGAGTTGCACTGTGTTTCCATGGAGGGAAGGAGCAGTTATAGCACTGTGAAGACAACAGCCTGTCTGCTCTGCCCCAGCCTCTTCAGAGCCAGAGAACTTGCTTTGCACACTGTGCACAGGGCCCATGTTAGCATTTGCTCGTGTCCCCAAACACCCTGCTGTCCCTCTCACTCCCCTCTCCTCATCTCAAACCACTATCCTCAGCTCCTCACCCCTCCAGTTTCCAGGCATTTCCTGTTTTAAAATAATTCGTTACTTCTGAGATGATGGGAAATTAACATGGGGCAGTCACAAGTCCTCCCCAGAGACCTCCTGGAGGAATTCTGAGCCAAAGTTGAGTGGGTGAGCAAAATCATGGCTTCCCACAGCAGCCAGGAAGTGGAGGCAGATGAAATGATAGCTCAAAACCCCTGGAGGCCTTTATCTCTGCCTCTTCAATTAATTGAATACCATACTTTCAGATGGCTGGTGTCTCCGTACACAGGATGAAGTTGGTAGGTCTCATCCTACAGAGATGACATTGCAGATTAGGGTAGGGTGAGTGACAGCAATAGAGATCAGAGCCCTAGTGAGGTCTCAGAATTATGGAATCAGAGGAGATATATGCTTGGTAGGGAAAGGGTGAGGAGATTGATGCCAACTAGGCAGCCTGTCCTATAGTCAGGGACAAGCTCTCTTCCTAGAAGTCTAAAGAATGAGACCCATGGATAATGCCTGAACGCCCATCTATGAAGTGGACAGCCCTGATGCTGAGACATCAAGAGAGTTATAGGATGGAGTTTTGAACTTACCAGAACCTTCTAAAGAAAAACAATGCATGTAGGAGACTCCTCAAAATCCTGATGATAAACTTTGGGTGAGGATAGGGAGCCCCTGAGGGATCACAGTAGATAAAGGCCAAACTGCCATGTCAGAAATCCTAAATTCAATGAACTGCAAGGACTTTCCTTTTATGAGTAGAGTGAACAAGTTGGGACAAGCATGTCATCCATTCATCCTCCCCTATCCTCCCCTGGGTCATCCATCCTCTCGTGGATTAGAAGGGGTTCCTAATTACTTGCCTGCCCAAAATGTCCATGTGTCTCTCTTCAGCCCTGATGATGGGCAGCTGCAAAGTACTGTCTTATAAAACTGTTATTCAAATGTTTATGACCCTAAATGTCAGTGAAAAGGAGACATTCTGCCTTTGCTGCCTTCTGTCAGGAAATGCTCTGACTGACCAGCACATCCTCTCTTCATGAGTATTCACTGAGGCCAGTGACATATCTGGTTCATCTCTGCAGTGCCATCTTAACGTCTGTCATTGTTTGTTGGACCGTTGGATAAAGGGAAGAGGGCTTCAATACAATACATGAAAGATTGGATGAATAAATGAGTGAATACATTTGCAAGATAGCTACCTGGGGAAGAAGTGACACTCTTACCTATAGAACCTATTTCTCTGTACAAAACTACAATATTAAGAATGGGTTATGCTTTAACTCACTGAGCTATTCCGACCGGGTAGATCATGGCACTGAGTAAGTCTGCCATGCTTGGAGCCATTCCCCTGGTCATATGGTCATACTTCCAAGGCAGCCTCCTAACAGCAGACCTTTTAGAAAGCAGGTGGCTGGAGGTTTTCACTGACCTATTCTTTCTTTCTTTGTTTTTCAGATTATCAAGGAGGTCCCTCCACCCCCCGTTGAAGAGAGTGAGGTAAGTGACCAGAGCAGGGTACAGCCAGGTGGGCAGAGTGGCAGAGTGGGGCAGAGAGCTGACTGGAATGGCCAGACACCTAGTCCCCTGCCAAGCAGAGCTGGGCCCCACAGCATGTGAAGCAGCAGGAAGGGAAGCCTTTGGCCCTTTCCTAACCAGGGAAGCCAGGAACTGAACTAAACTGGCAGCCAAAGGCAGAATGGTTTCTTCCTACAAAGATAAAATGTATGATGCATACATAAATGTTTTTTATCAGTACAATTATTTAAAGCTCTGAGGTTCCAGTTTTTCCTCTTGAACATTTTAGGATTCGCTTCTCACTGCAGAATTCCACTGCATGTGTGTAGATCAGGGCAAAGTTGCCACGTTCTTCAAACAATCATTGGTTCTAGGAACAACCCAAAGCTGAAGCATTTCATTTTTCTTTAATTTAAAACAGTATTACCTAAAGATGTGCCAGGCAGTAATGAAAATATGCTGGAGGAGGATATGCTAATATCCTGGCCTTGCTTGCTCTTAAATCCTCATCATCTAAAGAAAAAAAAAAGTTCATATTCTACCACTAACTCATCCAGTAAGCAGTTCTGATGCAAGGGTGGCCTGGGGTGAAATATAATGGAGGCATTTAAGGCATAACGTGAGAAAGATGGGTCGCTAGGCAGGAATGCATAGCAAGTGGCTTTTCTAATCTGGGAGAGCTGGACTCCCTAGAAGCCTCACCTGCCAATTTAGAAACCAGAACACAGATCCAAAAATTTAGTGGGAACCAAAAACTATATTAATAAGATTTCAAATTCTTACCTCAATCCCTAAAGGCTATCATGGTGTGGAAATCGAGCACCACCCCCTCACCCTTCCCTTTCCCAATGCCTTTGTCAAGTTTCCTACATACAGAAAGGAAGATGATTAAATTTAAAATTTCCATGCGTCTCTTATGCCCTGGACCATATGCCTGGAAGCCAAGAGATTTAATAGCTGCAATCAATTAAAGCACATCTTGTTGGAATGCTGACTTTCTGCCCAGAAATCAAGGGAGGAAATTATATTGCTGTGCAAAGAGAAAGGAGAAAAAAAAAAAAACTCTCTTTACATCCACAAAAGCCTTCCAGAAAAGGCACCATGGCTAGTTCCATGATTCCAGTTTGGCTTTGCTTCTGTTATGTGCAGCTGTCTCTTAGATTCCCGAAGAAAAACAGAGCTAGAAGCTCCCTCAGTGGGGCTGCTCTGTTGGCCCTGAAGTGAACAATGTTCCCTCCCTCCCTTACATTCAGTTAAAAATTGTTGCTCTTTCTTCTGATGCTGGCTCTGCATTTGCCTTTAGAAGGTGACGTGGCAGCCACCGTAGCCCCAGCACAATAGAGCCTTCAGGTATGAGACTGTGAGAGTCTAGTTTACCCCAGGATCCAGCAACTAGCATGGAGTTCCACAGACAGTGCAAACTCAACAGCTATTTGTAGGATGCAGCACTAAACCCATCTATACCATTTTGGAGCCCCCAAAAGAAAATAAATAGCTAAAAGCAAGAAAATAGAAGTAGCTGGGTTTTTCCAGTTGAATCGAATATTTTTATAGAGGTTGTACTTTTAACCAAAGAAAACAAACCTGCTGTCTGAAACATAATGACAGTCTTGGAACACTTGAGACCTGAATGTTTGCATGAGGCTTCAAGGAGCTCTGGGCTGGCCCCAAACAGGTACAGGCTGTGCTGATCACCTCAGCATGTATGTTGGCCCAAATCTCTTTCCTAATATATTTTGGCAGGAAAAAAGGGAAGAAATCCGACAAAAACAAATAGTATAACTTAGCCCCTGCACAATTCTTTATACAATACTCTGAAAATGGCAGTCTGAATCTAGACCATTGTCTCTTCCCTGGGTCCAGATCCCAGCACTGCTGTGAGCATGGCTCATGTGCACCTATTGCCCCCAAACACACTGGGATTCTTTCCTTCAAGCTATTTCCTCCGTCTGCATAGCTGCAATCAATAAAACATGACTATCCTCTTCAGCCACAGCTAACTGGATCAGGAGGGGGCACTGAACCCAAGCATAGCCAGTCCACTGGTTGGTTGTGATCTGTGGTTTATGATCTATGGTCTACAGTGAAAAGATGAGTTGGACCAAAGATATTCCCAAGTTGGGAACTGGGAGATAGAAATTGAGAGATTAGGCTGTATTTTCTGGGGACAGAAGTTAATATAAGGGCCTGGGAAATACCAGCAGGGAGAGAAAAATTAATTTCCTTTCTCCTTCTCCATAGTCTCAGAGTATTTCATAATGTCTTCCCTCAGCATCAGAGTTTAAGCCCATCAGCTACTTGAAGGTCAAGATTTATGTCTAATTATTTTTTGACTTATCATCAAAGAGCTTAACATGGTGTCTAAGACTCAAGCTGTATGAATTCAAACACTCTGTGAACAAGTATTAATCACCGAAACTTTCATCAGTTCTATAACCATGGCATTCTAAGGAAGGCATGTCTACTATATAAATAACTTAGAGAATGAAGACAAATGTATAACTCTTTATAATGATCCTTTTTAATATGGAATCCTCTTTAGTAGGGAATATAAACATGCATAATGTAAAAAAGCAGGACATGCTGAGATTCCATGTAACCAACCAACAGTGTGTTTAAAAAGAGTATGAAAGAAAAGGTTACCTGAAATTTGGAGATCTTAGAAAAAAAAAAAGCAAGGAAGTTCAATGTTAACAACTCAGAGAGGAACATCCTGGGTTAAGGCTAGTCTCTAGTTGGCACCAGAGTGAGAATTCTTCACCAGGTCTCTACTCCAAGTAATTGGCAGTTTAAGGGAGAATGCAGTAATGAACTACTGGATTTGATGGTTTTATTTTCAATGTAAAACCTTTCCGTGGATTCTCTAACTATATTTTAGTTTTTATCAGGCTCATTAGGCTGTAAACCACTCAATGAATAGCTTTTTTACATGATGCATTTTGATATTCCCTATTAAGAGGACCACTGAGAGCTCATTATAAAGATTCATATAGTTGTCTTCATTGTCTAAGTTTAGTTATTTAAGCAAAGACATTTCTCCCTTAGGACATGACAGTTACAGAACTGATGAAAGTTTTGGTAACTGATTCGTAACTTGTTCATATTTATGGCACAGAGAGGATTTGACTTTGTAGAACTATTAATTGTTTTGAGACCACTTGAGCTGTTAATTGGGACCAGTTCAAGGCTAATTCAAGATGAATGGACCCAGTAGACTTTGAAAGTCCAAGATGAATGGACCCAGGTAGACCAACTTCCTCATGGGCCCCATTCTCCCTCATTCCCAGAATCTCTGCCCATGGACTGGAATTTACTCCTTCTCTCTCTCTAGCTGACCTCCTCCATGCTTTCAAAACTCTGGTTTGTAAAGGTCCCTTCTGTTCTGACTCTCCCTGCTGGTATTTCCCAGGCCTTCATGTAAACTTCTGTCCCCAGAAAATACAGCCTCAATCTCTCAGTTTCTGTCTCCCAGTTCCCAACTTGGGAATATCTTTGGTCCAACTCATCTTTTCACTCTAGACGATAGATCATAAACCACAGATTGCAACCAACCAGTGGACTGGCTGTGCTTGGATCCAGTGCCCCCTCCTGATCCAGTTAGCTGCAGCTGAAGAGAAGAACCATGTGCTTCCTAACAGGCCACAGCCCCCCTCGGCAAGGAGAGAATAAATTCCCTTGGATGGAAGGAGATGTGGGACCTAGTGTAGACACCATACCCTCTCTGGTGTAATATGGTTTAATAAACTAAACTTCAGTCTCATTAAATACAAACAGCTAGGGGCCTGGGGATATAACTCAGTGGTAGAGCATTTGCCTAGCATGCACAGAGCCCCCAGGAGAAAACACACACACACACACACACACACACACACTACAGCTAACAATAGCTAAGAATTTGTGCCATATTCTTATTCCACCTGCCGTTCATATGGGTTCTCAAAGATCCTACTGTCCACACATTTGACAGGGAAGACATAACAGGAAGCCCCATGACTAAATGGAAAGTTGGTTCTGGCTCAGCCCTATGAAGTGTCATGTCTCAGATACACACAGACCTTCATAAGAAGTAAACATAGTGGGAAAGAGAAAAGTCTTCTTCACTCCCATCTTTTTCTTAGTGAAATATAGAGCTCCCATGAACACCTACCATTTTCTAACTTGATCATGCTGACTTGGCCAGACCCAGGCCAGACAGATTAATAGTACATTTGATTTGATGACAGCAAAACAGTCCCTTCCTGAAACCTAGACCCCTCCTCCTCATTTCCTTTTGAAGCTCTCTGTCTTAATCAATTAAATGTATTGTCATAAACAAACCAAGAAACTACCCAAATTAGAGGCCTCAGCAGTGAAAGTTTAAACATTGTATTTTTTAGCATTGGACAAATTAAGGCCTATAGGCTCTGATATTGGGAAAATTAAATAGGATAGAGGTAAAAGGTCTGTGGTGTTGTAGGGACAAATGAGGCAAAGCACCAAAGACAGCAGGAAACAGTTTTATTTGGCTGCAGCCAGGTTCAGAGGGCACAGCTTTTGCAGTAATCAATTAATCCCCTGAACCCTGAGTTCAGGTAGTTTCAGAGTTTTATACCCAGCATGTAAGGGGAGGGGCTCAGAAGTTCACAGTCTGCAGAAGTTCACATAAAAGCAGCTTTTTCTTTCACTGTTCTGGGCAAGTTAACTCTTCAAGGACAACACCTGAGAAGGGGAGAGCTTCTTCTCCCCTTTCTTTCCTCTCCTGCCAGTTGTTATCATGGAACCCAGTTGGTAACTTATCTTAAAAATGTAGACATCTCTGTGAAGCCCAGCTCAAGGCCAGAGGCCTTGTTTTCACATTTCTACAAACTACTATACAGGATATGTTTGTGAAAACCTAGTAAGAGGGTGTCCAGCACCTGGAGTGCTGGTATCTTCTCGGCCAGTGGCCAAGTAAAACAGGGCAACAGGAAAATAGGAAGGTTATCTACATTGAACTCTTTTGCAGAGACTCTTTTGCTGACAGTCCTAAAATCAGCCATGGTGAAGATTTCTAGAGAAGCCCAGTTAAGACTTTTCTGTAGATAAAGGGGGTGCCACTTCAGTGGGTAGCCACCATGTTTTATAGATGCTTAAAATTCTTATTCTTTCAGAAACCCCAGAATGAGTGCTGCTGTGTGCCATGAGAATAAGTCTGAGATTCCATGCAGGAGCTTGCCTTAAGAGAGGATATAACAGCAGGCTTATAAGGTGGACCTAATTGGCCCTAGTTGGGAAGAAGGTTAGAGATTCTCCATTTACAGATCTGAGACTATCAAAATTAATACTAAGAGTTATTAATAGGGATAACATCTACTGAGCATTTATAACTATCCAAGAAACTGCACAAAAAATTTTTTTCTAGACTATTTCATTTAATTATTCAATAACCCTAAAACAAAGACACACTATTATGACCCCATTTATAGAGGAAAAGATGAGGTATGAGGTTAGAATAGTTGTATTAGTCAACTTTCCATCCTTGTGACAAAATACCTGAGATATTCAACTTCAAAGAGAAAAGGTTTATTTTGGCTCCTGGTTTCAGAAGTTTTAGTCCATAGTTGCTTTGCCACAATACTTTGGTCCTGTGGTGGAAGTACATGGTGGCTGAAAAGCAAAAGAGAGTAACAGGAAGGGGTCAGAGTCCCAATATCCTCTCTGTGGACACACCTCCAAGATGTAACTTCCTCCCACTAGGCTCCTCCTCCTGAGTGTTCCACCACCTCTCAACAGCACCACAGGCTAGGGACCAAGCCATTGACAAATGGGTCTTTGGGGGACATTCCACAACCAAATTAAACCAATATTTCATCCAAGATTACACTGTAATTACGTGATGGGACTGGGCTTTGAACTTGAACTTGGAGAGGAAGCATAGTACAGCCCTTTCTCCCTGAGCCTGGGGAGCACATAGGTCCTACAGTCAGCAGCGAAGCCTCCAGTCCAGCAGGAGCCTCAGGAGCTCCTTTCTGGAATGTCAGTGTCACCTCACCTAGACCTAGGGGACACTCAGACTGGGCCCATAGCCCCTTTTAAGACTGATGTGAAGCCAGGTGCAGTGGGGCACACCTATGGTCCCCAGGCACTCGGGAGCCTGAGACAGGAGGACCGTGAGTTTGAGGCCAGCCTGGACAATTTAACAAGACCCTATCTCTAATTAATAATCAGTTTATCAAGTAAAAGACGAGTGTGAAGATGGCCATTTATTTTCTGTGCCCTCGTGTGTGACTATTCTTTTCTAATTTCTCTGCTCTCGTTTGCTCTTTTGGTCTCTTTCCTGGCCTGTCTTCCTTTTCACGATCCCCCATGGCCATGTTTCAGGACTATGCTCTAGAATAAAACTCCCTGGGTTAGTGTGGCAGGGGAGGGAAGGTGAGGGAGAGAGACAGCGAGCATGGACTTTGTATCCAAGAGCAGAGGAATGTGTATTAAATACACTGACACTGGGTGGGCATCCAAAGAACAATGAGCATCTGGCTTTAAGTACTGAAGTTATTTCCAGGTTTATTATTGGGCTCACTGATCCCTAACAATTTCTCTGTGGCAAGAAATTTTGAGAGAGGAAAACTGAGCTATGGAAAATTAGACAACTTGTCTAGGACCAGATAGGTTAGACTCCCCAGTATCACAGACCTGGCACCTCTCTATGTCTGCACAGACACTCGAGTAGCCCCCACCCTGGAGGGTCTTCTTGCTAGTGGACATCAAACACCCATTCTCTCACACACACAAATGCACCCTTACATACGTGTACACTCCAGCCGGAACAGTATGCAGTATTCAATACCCTTTTTTAAAAAGGAACATTCCTCCTAAGAAAATTAACACTATTCATTATTGAAGAATACAGAATAGACCTGGAGTGGTGGCTCATGCCTGTAATCCCAGCCACTCGGGAGACTGGTGAGAAAGACACAAATCTAAGGCCAACCTCAGTAACTTAGGAAGGCTCTGAGCAGCTCAGTGAGAACCTGTCTCAACATAACAATGAAAAGGGCTGGGAATGTGGCTCAGTGGTAAAGCACTTCTGGTTTCAATCCCCAGTACCAAGAAAGAAAGAAAAAAAAGAATACAGGACAATCATTGTGTTGGCCTTCATGATTGTATTCAGTTATCATGGTGCCATGACATGCTAAATGCCACCCAGAACTAGGAAACCTTAAATCCTTTAGAATTGTTTGTACATACAAACAGAAGTGGTGCCAAATTTTTCTGACCTGCCACTTCATTCCTTGGAATTCACCTCCAAAACTGACATGAAGGGGGTCTCTCTGGCTTATCACCAAAGATCAGATAAGACAGTCCAGCCAGTTCTAGTTTAGTTCTGCCCTCCAGAGCCTCCCAGGCCTAGAAGTTTCTATGGCCTTTGTCCCTTACTTCATGTCACAACCTCCCAAAACTTACTCCTCTATAAATGCAAACCACATGTGGACAGCTGCATTCTCCATTTTTCTCAAAATATATCACCGTGCTGACAAGAATTGGGGACTCAACGACAGTTGCTTGAGTGAGTGAAGGGATTGGACAAATAAAAGGCCCTTGTTTGTAGCCATACAGGGCTCATCATATGGGTTTAAGGTATATTACAGTTGAATAAAACTTAAAATTAATTCAAAAGTTGATTTTAAATTATTTCCCTGTGGCTAGATTCTGTTTCAGTTATGTTCTTCTTCTATTGGTACCCACGATGAGTTGGGGATTGAGAATCCTCTTGGTTCAAACTGGCCATCTGGCTCTCCTAGCAAATGAATATTAGGAAAGCAAGAATGGTAAAGAACTTGAATTGAGGGTCCAGGTACCCTGCACGGAATTGGGGTGAGGGAGGGTCACTATTCACATCAAATCGGTAAGGTTGTCCAACGCACAGTCTCTGTGGAGGAGGGAGCCCCAGGATCTGAAAGCTCACCCTTTCTAACTACTGGTTTCACTAATAGTTAAATAGTTTGGGTGAGTAAAGGTCAATACAAGGAGCTGTGAGAACACAAGAAGGGAAACTGAATTCTCGGGGGGGATCAAGGAGTTCTTCAATGAATAGGTTACATTTGAAGGATGTCCTAAGGGATGGTAGAAGAACTGGGGAAGGGTTTTCTAATGTTGAAGCATGGAGCTGGACAAAAAACCTAGCACAATCGGGAAAGATGGAAAAGTTCAGTGTGTGAGGACAGCATATGACTCATCCAATTATGGGCTAACACCAAATGCATACACCCAGACTCCAAATTCTACAGCTGATTCTTCCTGAGCAGGACCAGGTTGAGGGCACACTCAGGTCTGCTTGAGGACAAGCAGGTTAGAATTGGTCTGTTCTATCTGAGGAATGTGCTGCCACTTGTGTTACCCAAACATTAGCCAATGTGGGGCCACCACATCCTTTAAGATTTAAACTCAACTTCCCCTGTTGGGAAACCAGCATCCCTCCCCGGTCCTGCGGTTTCTCCCAGGCACCACTGACTTCTACTCCTTGCAGCTTCTGCCTTAGGTCATCTCCCCAGTTTGCGAGATACCGTCTGGCAAACCCCAGCCCTACAGAGGGGCTTTCACCAAAGTATGGGGCAGGGTGACCACACAGTGCAGCCAGCACATAACTTCTGACAACCTTTTCTGTCCCTGTCATTCCCACTACTGGGAGGGACTCTAGGTCACCTCTGCCAGTGTCCCCTAGCAGTTAGCTGGTAGTTCAGTTCCACTCTTTTCTGCTCCTCTTCTGCCCAAACCCCAGAGTCCTGCTACTTGCTCATATAAAACAATATGTCTTAGCCAGTCCTGTCCCCAGTACCCATTGAGGACATCAAAATTGTTTTTGTTTTGTTTTGCTTAAAACAGAAAGAAAGAAAGAGATGGGGAGGGAGATTTGAGAGAAAACTGAGAATTTCTAGATACATATTTAAAAGGCAGGGTGGGGGAAATGTCCCAAGAGGCTTTCTAATTTACTTAGTTGTAGAAATTCACCCCCAGGTATTACTGATTGTTATAGTGGACTTGCTGGGGTCTGAAATTTTATTCCATCAATTTTTGGTCAAATGAAAAGAAACACCAAAGATTTCCTACCCTTCCTGGGGATTGCAAAACCCTCCAGTTCTCCAAAATGTGTAAACAGACCCATGCTTGCTGCAAAGGAAACTCTGACTCTCCCCTTGGTCAAACCCTAGGCCTTTGTGTTGATTTGTGCTTGTTGTTGCTGAATTTGGCAGGCAAGCTGTGGCCAGAGGACTAAAGGATGGGCTTGGTGATCAGGAGCATGTGGAGCAGACTTTTTACATCTAGGCATTTCCTGTTGTGAACGCTGGCCCTGCGCATGCTCACAGGGATGACCCGCCCTCCTTCCCCAGGGCCCCGCCCCACTGGAGAGTGGAGAGATGAGTGGAGGGGCTCTGTGGTGTGCAAGGAAGGCAGCTTTATGCTTGTTATTATAACTAAGCTTTCAGGCAGTTTGAGAATTAGAGGAAAAATCATTCTAAATCGTTCTTGGAGTTCATAATAAAGTATGGGGGCGGCGGGTGTCAGCATCTGGGTGCTATCCCTGGACAAGGCCTCAGGAGACTCCTATATCGGTCACTTCTGTTGTTCTAGCTCTTATAGTCATCTTCTGTGCAATGAAAAAGCCCCTTAGATGGTCTCTGATGTTTGCATTCCTGTAATCTAAAAAATTAGGAGACTCATGTTCATTTCAGTCACCTATTGAATAATGGGGGACTTCTTGCACTTTCTAACATTCTTGTTGCTGATGTGTTCTATTGTAGGAGATAGCACTTCTGTTATCTCTTTCAGTAAACTGTCCTAAATCAGGGATGCCAGGCTCTGTGGATTCACACTATTATTGTTTATGTATCCGTGCAGAGAGCTATATGTCCACCTTTACTGGTAATGTGAAGCCATATCTGTAAGATATATAAGATTCCTGCTTTGACAGAAACCTTCTGAAAGTAGAGCAGAAGGTAAAATACTCAACTGGTATTTTATTATTTGGGAGGTCTTAGTTTTATTTTGTCATATTTTGTAGTCATAAATTATCACAATAGGCAGGTACAAGGATTGAGAAGTAGAAAATCAGCATTTATCTGATACCAACAAATGATGGGAAAAAACAAAACACAAAGGGACCAAACCCAGAACTTGCAGTGAGGCTGCCAGAGTTCAAATCCAGCACTGAAAGCTGAGTGACCTGTCACTGAACCTCACTACTCATAGTCTCTAAAATGCGAATAATAATACTGCCTTTCTCCCTGGTCGGTGGTGAGATTAAATAGTTACATGAAAACACTTAGAAGAGTGATTGGCACATAAATGGTAAAGGCTGCATAAATTCAGTAGTGTGATCATGAATTCAGTGTGTGTTTTTTGAGCACCTCCCATGCACTTAGAATACAAAGGTCAAGAAAATCTACTCTGCAATCAGGGACCACAGTCCCATGGGGAAGAAGTACAGATCTATTTGGAAAAGAGAGGAAGATACCCAAGTGTGGCAAATCTCCTAGTCTGCTATGATCACTGTGTCCTTTAAGATATATATTAAATTTAAAGCTGGGCACGGTGGCATACACCTGTAATCTCAGCAGTTCAGGAGGCTGAGGCAGGAGGATCACAAGTTCAAGGTCAGCCTCTGCAACTTAGTGGGGCCCTAAGCAACTTAACAAGACCCTATCTCAAAATTTTTAAGAGGTGGGGAATGCAGCTCAATGGTAAAGAACTCCTTGGTTCAATCCCCAGAACAACAAAAAATATATATTAAATTTATTTTTTAAAAAAATTAAAGAAGCCAGACAATCCCAAGCACAGCACTTGACTCCAGGAGTCTCAATGTGCTAATGTGTTCCCGTCTTGCTTTGGAACCTCTGGCCCTGACCCCCGCCCTTTCTGCTGATTGCTTTTTCTTGCTTTGTGCCTTGCATCCAGCATAAAATGCCCCTCTTCACACAGTGGTGGCCTTATGTAGGACTCCACCCTGAGTGTGATTCCCCAAATGCCACCCACCAAGGTTGTGAGAAGCAGGCTTAGGCATTTTGAGCAATTTGATCCTCTTTGGCTCATTTCCTGTGTTTTACAAACCTCCTTTTCACCTTTCTTTCTCTGCCCAGGAGAGATATCAGGCACTTCTTCATAATCCATCTGTGACTATGAATAGTGACACTTTTCTCCTTCAACAGGGGTAATTACAGCGACAAGATGAATAGCAGTTTTGCTAGTTATCCTTCCCTTTCCACCCATAAAACTACATGATCCTCTTGTTTTCACCCTTCATCTTAAAAGATATAAGGACCAACTTCCTGCCCCTGAGCTAAGTCACAGACATTGACTTGGCTGCTTTGTTTGAAGCATCTTATTTCTTTCTTTACATATTCAACAGATAAGTAGTGCTATTCCAAGAGCAGAGATAATAGATGGTCCCCAACTTACAATTTTTCAGCTTTACAGTGATGCAAAAGTGATACACATTCAGTAGAAACTGTAGTTCAAATTTTGAGTTTGGATCTTTCCCTGGCTAGCCATATGCAATATGATAGTTCCTTATAATGTGGGCAGTGGCAGCGAGTGACAGCTCCAAGTCAGCCACACGATCACCAGGGGAAATGTCACTACTCTACAGTGCACTGTGCCGCCAAGCTGTGGTGAGCAGTAGATTAGGTGTGTTAGATGCATTTTCAACTCAAGATTTCCATCTCACTGTAGGTGTATCTGAATGTATCCCATCATAATCCCTGGAGCACCCTGTGATAGTGAACACAACCAACAAAATTTATGTGGAACTTACCTTCTAATGTGGGGAGATTGACAAGGAAAACTTCAAACCATGATAGGATCCAAAGTTAAAAATAAAACCAGTAGCAAGGCACAGTGGTGCATGCCTGTAATCCCAGCAGCTTGGGAGGCTGAGGCAGGAGGATCAGGAGTTCAAAGCCAGCCTCAGGAAAAGCGAGGTGCTAAGCAGCTCAGTGAGACCCTGTCTCTAAATAAAATACAAAATAGGGCTGAGGATGTTGCTCAGGGGTTGAGTTCCCTGAGTTCAATCCCTGGTACCAAATAAATAAATTAAATTAAACCAGTAGGCTGGGGCTACTTTTAGAAGAATGTCCAGGCCTCTCTAAGCAGTGACCAGAAAGAAGACAGGGAAGAGCATTCCCTGACAAGAGGACAGTTTGAGCTCAGGCCCATGAGACAGAAGTGTGCTCAGAGTATTTGAAGAGCAGAAAATGGCAAGTGGGCTAGAATGTAGGCAGAGGATGCTGGTGGGGGAGAGGCTGGAGGGTGAGCAGAGGCACAGCGGACAGAGTTTGGACTTGCTATGCTGCTGTGCAGACAATGGATTATAGACAAGTAGGAAGACAGCAGCTTGGTTCGTTAGGAGGACTCTACTGTATCCAGATGAAAGCTCACATGGCCTTGTGCCCAGGGTGGTGGAGGTGGAGACAGAGGTGGAGGGATCATTTACAAGTAGGATTGACAGAACCAGCTGATAACTGGGATGGGGTGTAAAAGGGGTAGCAGAGGGAAAGGGAGAATTCAAGAGTGATTCTCAGGCAGTAGGGAAGATGATAGGAGGAATGGGTTTGGGTGGGGAAATCAGGATTTCTCTTTGCCTTAATGTCCTTGAGATGTTTATTAGCTCTCAAGAGAAGACATGAATATGAAGTCACATTAAGAGTTCAGAGTATGTAGGCAAGATAAGATGAGAAGCCCTTTATCTTGGTCTGGTTTCTGCCATTGTAACAGACTGCCAGAGACTGGATGATTTATAAAGAAAAGAAATTCATTTTGAATAGTGCCAGAGACTTATAGGTTGGGAAGTCCAAGGTCAAGGGACCCACATCTGATGAGGGCTCTCTTACTATGTCATCCTATGGTAGAAGTTAGAAGGGCAAGAAAGTATGTGCAAGAGGAGGCCCAACTCGCCTAAAAAGGCCACTCTTGTGATAACTAACCTGTTCTCCAGATGACATTGTTCCTGAGGGAACAGCCCTATTGACCTAATTACTTCTTGTTAGGCCTCACCTCCTAACACTCTTGCAGTGGGGAGTGAACGCATGAACTTTGGAGGACACATTCAGACCATAGCACCCTTCAAAGGAATAGAGCTGCCGAGGAAAACAGGTCCCGGGAGTGCATCCCAGCCTTCCCTGGCAGGCCTGCTTTTATTTATTTATTTTTTTAATGCATATGGATAGGTTATGTGATTTTCCTAGGATCCCAGTAAGCGCTGGGATTTAGCCCTGTACTCCACAACCTCTGCTCCCACCCACCCCCACCTTGCCATAGTGGACCCAGACACATGGAACAGTGCCTTGTCCTTCATGTATCACAATCTCTCTGCAGGAAGAAGATGATGATGGTCTACCTAAGAAAAAATGGCCCACAGTAGATGCATCTTACTATGGTGGGCGAGGCGTTGGAGGAATTAAAAGGATGGAGGTAAGAGGACAGCTTGGTGCATACTCATCCTCGTTCTGTCTACACCATGATGGGGACCCAAAGCAAATGGCGACAACTCCTGCTTTCGGTCTGGTGGGGAAGTGGATTGTGAGGCAGGAGGATGGAGAGATGAGAGGTGCAACCTTTTAACTGCGCACCTCCCCATCTTACCCCCATGAGTCAGAGCAAGGTCACACATAGGACAAATTCCCCCACTGGTTTCTTTTCTCACTAAAATAGCATCCAAAGTTCTTGCCTGGCCTTGCCTGGCCTTCTACACATGCTCTCCCACTGCCGGGACAGTTCCTCCCCTAAATATCCACACGCATGGCTTGGGCTCTCTGTTCCTTCCACTCTCCTTCTGTTTTCCACAGCCCCCCTCTTCCCTGGCCCTCAAAACCCACAAGCAATGAGGCATGGGTCGCACATGCAGGGCACATCACATGGTTATTTGTCAGCCTTATTCCCCAAGAACAGCCTATTTTATTTTTTCACTTTGTCTTCTTATATTTTATTTGTATTAGGTTCGTTGGGGAGAAAAGGGATCCACAGAAGAAGGTGCCAAGTTAGAAAAGGCAAAGAATGCAAGAGTCAAGATGCCGGAGCAGGAGTATGAGTTCCCTGAGCCTCGAAATCTCAACAACAATATGCGCCGGCCCTCTTCGCCCCGGAAGTGGTACTCTCCCATCAAGGTAGGTCTCTCCTGACTCCAGATGATTCCCTCTAGGACTCGCTCTTCGTGGCTGAGAGCAAATCTCCTTTGAAAGTTTTCTATCATTTTCCTTCCCCCCACAGCTCCAGATCTTAAAATCCTCATTGGCTTCCTGGGAAGGTTAAGCTGCAGGAAGCAGTTAATGCTTCCTGAGGGCCTCTTTGTCTCCGGGTTGCAAATGGCTTTGAATTCACATAATTGGATCAACCCTTCTCTCACCCTTGTCCTTAAGCATCTGTGCCAGTTCTCAGAAAGCTCTAGAAAATATCATTGAAAAGACACAATGCCCTCGTTTCATAGAGAAGAAAACTGAGATAGGCAAAGTCCATGCTGTGCTGGGGGCTAGAACTCAAGGCCCAAGCTCAAGGCCACAGCCTCTAGTTCCATGCTCCAAACAGACTGGGCCCACTCCAGAACCTTACGTGGAAGGGTATGAGAGCCAGCCTCCCAAGCCACCCCATGTGCGCGCACGCGCACACACACACACACACATACACACATACACACGGACACAGACTTACCCCTGCCGAATGACAACAAAAATAATTGTTATCATCCACTAAGTTATTTGCTAATTTTGGATCAGCACTTCTCTTACAAAATCAAAAGAAATACCATTTCCAACAGTGGAATGAAAACTTCATTGGTAGTCATTTTTTCTCAGCCAAGTTCACTCGGGTTCACCACGAATTGCAATGCATTTCCACTTTGGTTTGCCATGTTTAAAGCAGTGAGATTCTTTTTTAAGATAAGATTCCCCCTGAGGCAGTGGGCTGAACTCTGGGAAGATGTGGGTGAGAAACAACTTGCTTGAAGAACAGCTGTTTGCTCCTGATTCTTTTCTAATGGGGAACATGCAGTGGCGTGCGTACATGTTCAGACAGGAAGGAGCCGAGGAGATTCTCGGAGATGAAGAAGAGAGGGAATTTTCTATTATGTTGTTTTCAGGAATCTGTACTTTGTGACTAACACGGTATCTTTGGTCATAGCTGAATTTGTGTTTCTATAATCTTGCACGTTGAGAGAACATGAATTCTGTTTGAAGAAGCCACTTTCTGCCTGAGTGCATGTTATTCCTCTGTTAACTGGTAGTTTAGGACTGAGCTTCCTGAAATAAATAAAGATATGGTCAAAAACATTTAGAAATCCAAAAACATGTGGCTTGGGAGCCTGAGGCAGGAGGATCGTGTGTTCAAAGCCAGTCTCAGAAATTTAGTGAGGCCCTAAGCAACCCAGCAAGACCCTGTCTCTAAATAAAATTAAACAAACAAACAAAAAACAGCTGGAAATGTGGCTCAGTGGTTAAGGGCTCCTGGGTTCAATTCCCCATATCAAAAAAAAAAAAAAAAATCCCAAAACATTCCCAACATCCTCTTGGAATTAATAGTGGTTCAATGAGGTTTGTCATGTACCTACTTCTGCTAGGTGGGAGATGGGTGAGAGCCATTGCTGTGATTACTCAGGTTTATGAGCTTTCTCTCCACCAGATTTCACCCCTGGCAGGCACCAATTAATTATGCTTTGAAGCCTCAGTAAACAGCACTGTGCCAGGCAGAGAGAGGAACTCCACCAAACCTTGTTAAAGAGCTGAAGCATGCAATATAATTATGAAACCACTCCCAGAGCGTCCTCCCAGCCCAACCACACAGCTCACATTAATACTCTCTGTCCAGGAAGGTGACATTCCTCTTGCCATCTTGGAGGAAGGAGGAGAAAAAGAGGTCATTTAATGTTTAACTGGGCTGAGTGCGTGAGGAAAGGCAGGAACAAGAAGAATAGAAGTGCTGAAAAGAATTCAGAAGTAATTGTGTGGGGGCTGGTGTTGTGGCTCAGGGGTAGAGCGCTCGCCTAGTACTTGTGGGACACTGAGTTTGATCCTCTGCACCACCTAAAAATAAAATAAAGGTATTGTGTTCAACTACAACTAAAACAAAATATTTTTTTAAGTAATAATGTGAACTCTTGATTTGGAAAAAAGACAGATGTGCCATCGGAACCTCAGCCCTGTATAGTTTTAACAAGACACATGCTCTATGCTGAGCCCTGTTCTAGCTACAGTGCCTATGTCACTTGCTAGCCCCTGGGACAAAACATTTAACCTCATGTGGCCATAATTCTGCTCTCCCTTCTTGAACTTTCTCACAGAGGTCATCACAGTGCTGTGTTGAAACAAGGCACCCTCCAAATGGTTGAGCTAACAAAGGGTAGGCAGGGTTAAAGACCTCATAGAGGTAGAGAGACCCTAGGCCCTAGCAACAGGATCTCTTGCAACCCTAGGCCTGTAGGGCAAGGAGGATATGGTGACACTAGAGCCCAGTGACAGCCACAGCTCTAGAGAAGAGAGCACCCATCTGGAGCTATGCCATAAGCAGGAATAGGCAATCTAACCCTGCCCCATCACCTGATGTATGCCCACAAGCAAAGGATGGTTTTGACATTGTCAAGTATTATATGGGGGGCTATATAATATCCTCAGCTTTGACTCTTGACCTACAAAGCCTACAGTCTTTCCTCTCTGGCCCTTTCTAGAAAATGTTTTCAGATCCATGGCCTCATA
Organism: Marmota marmota marmota; assembly: GCF_001458135.2. Taxonomy (NCBI): domain Eukaryota; kingdom Metazoa; phylum Chordata; class Mammalia; order Rodentia; family Sciuridae; genus Marmota; species Marmota marmota. The sequence continues at coordinate 4,168,316 of NW_025999977.1, read as the reverse complement.
CAATTGTAGCCACTGCTGAAGAGGTGGAAGGGGCAGGAGGAATAAGCACCTCAGCTTGCTCTCATCTCTTTCTGGGTCCAGTGCCACCTATTGGCCAAAGGAAGCCCATTGATATAGAGGCAGGTTTCCAAGGCCTGGAGCAGGGAAGACAGAGAAATTCAGATAAATGATAGGGACAGGCAACTCACGGAGAAAGATCTATCTACACTGTGCCCACCTTTCACTCCCTCTAATTGGGGAGAACATCTCCATTTAGCAAAACTTTCCGCAGGCCCTGGGAAGATTCCTAGATGCTCCCCAGAAAAAGTAACCAGAATCCTACATCTCACAGGATTGCCCTGGGCTTATTTCCTTCGTGTATTCCAGGAACTATCAGGTGAGCACAGTTTCTGTGAGGATGCCCAGTGAGACCTGAGCGAGGGAAGAGGCTACAGTGGGCTCTTTTTCCACCCACCGTCCCCCAGTCTAATTGAAGGCACTGACCACAACAACCACACTTCCCCCATCCTCATTCCAGGCTCATGATCAGGAAATTTTCCCTGACAGTTAGCCTGCATTTTCCTTTGCTTGGGTTTTCACCCCCTGGATTTATAACACCCCGTGCTTCTCATTAAATTGGGACTGATCATTTTAGACAAGTTAAGTCATGCCTGTGTATATGGCCACCAGCTAGATTAAAAGCAGAACCAACTGTAGGTTTGTTGGAAGGCTTGTAGTCTTCAGAGAAACCATTTTTCTCCTTCTCCAGTAGCTTCTTCACATGACTGGAAGTGACAGAAATGACAGCCAAAGGACAAAAGCCAGAACCTGCCCTGCCAGGCAGGGCGGGCTTTTCCCTACAAGATAGGCAGACTGTGAGGGGCAGGGTTGGCTTGTCCCACATGCAGGGCCTGGGAGCCGGGTGGTCTTTATTTATTTCCCATCAGATCCCTAGTCTGACCTTGACCTTGTAGTCAAGCAGCATTCCGTCATGACACTGCACTAGATGAAGCTGTGTGTAGCTAAGCAAGACATATCAAAGCACTGAATGTCAGATGTGCTGTTGATGGTGAACAGATTTCATCCCTCTTGGGCTACTTTTTAGAATGATTCCAATATTTTCTTAAAAAAAGACCCAAAGGGGTAAAAAAAAAATAGTAAAAAATGACCCTCTGTGTACATGTGCAGGGAAAGCTTCCAACCTTATCCATTAATTTGAATTCATTAAATGTATTCATGAATTTCATTTGAGCCTGGGTCACACTATCTACCAGGTGTTTTTTTCAAGGTTAAAAAAATTCATGGGTCAGTCGGTAGTGGCCCTATAAGTTGTACCACCCTCAAAATTCTCCATCTCTGGCTAACTTCCAACCAGCTAAGGCAGACACACCAGAAGAGAAGACACAGATGTTGCTGGGCTGGGAAGAGGAAAAAAAAAAAAGAAAAGAAAAAAGAAAGAAACCCAGCCACAAACACCCATGCAGCAGGGTGCTTTGAATGATGGCCATATAAACATCTCCAGCCCAGACTTACTGTGGAGAAAGAAGCAAAAGCCAGAGTTTACATACAACTTCCAGTTTGTCTTTGTGAAATTATTGTCTGAAGCTAAGTGAGAAACAGTGTGGAAGTCTGGAATGGGTAAATTTTTCATTTTGCAGTCAAACTGTATTAACCTCATAGGAAAAAAAGCTATTTTTAAGTGTCATCTTAATACACTCTGGCAGAGGGTTCCGAGATTTGTGGAGAAATCTCTGTTGTAGTGTCACAGAAGCAGTTGGGCATTTCGCCTGGGAGTGAGGACCAGTGTCTGAAACGCATCCTGTGGAGGTGGCTCCTGCAGGGTCTGCACCCAGACCTGATAGACATGAGGTGGCACCAACCCAGAAGGCGTCTCCCGGGCTGCAGGGAAAGATGGGAACCAGTGGGGAAAATCCCCTGAGAGACTTCTGGCCTCAAAGGAATATTATGAATAAGCCCACTTATCACTTTAAATGCTACTACCTTTAAATGACAGACTTCTGTCTTCATTCAGAAAACCAAGGCCCCTGGAGCCTCTGCCCCTCTCCTTGACTTCCGTCAGTTATTTTTATCCTCTTTTTGTACCCTTCTTTCTCTGAAGCTTACTTCCTACCTGATGAAGGAGTAGATTACCCACATTGTTTTTCTGCAGCACAGACCAGGGACCCAGGGTTTTTCTGTGGGACAGTCAGAACACCAAAGATACAATGGAACTAGCTAGTCTCCCTTTGGCCAGAATTACCAGTGACAACGACTCACCTAATGCACACACTGCAGGTAGGGTAAGGTTCCAAGTGCTTCCAAGTTGTTTATTTCTCACAATAAGCCTTGAAAGTAGAAACCATTACTCTTTTCATTTTGCAATGCAAATAGAAAAGCCAAGTCCTGGAGAGGTTAAATATTTGCCCAGACTCACTCTGTTAGTAATAGTTCATGGTTTATTTTATTAACCACAATGCATCCATTTGGGCTAGCAATGAAATCTGATATTAATTAATAAACAAGAGAGGACAAGGAGCCTAGAGGTAAAAGACCCAATCAGAATACTTCACAGAATGAGTGACAGGTGATGAGGACCTGGGTCAAGACAGACTGGGGTGGGACTGGACAGGGCGAGATGACTGCAGAGCTGCTACAGAGACCATAGCCAAGACATAGTCTGTTTTGGAAATGAGGAGGTGTCAGAGAGATCAGAGTGGTCCTTTGATGTCCAATATTCCCATCCATGAACCAAGGCAGGGTGTGCAAAAGCAAGAGCAGGTTGGGAGAGAAAAGAGTTCATTCAATTTGTGGAGTTTAGGCTTTTGGGGTTTGTTGCTGTTGTTTTGTTTTGTTTTGTTTTTTCAGTACCAAAAATTGAACCCAGGGCCTCTTAAACACTGAGCATAATTCACTACCTTTTCTCCTGGTGCTACACATCTAAGTGGTTTCTGTTCCTTCACTATGATACAGGTTTAAAGTTCTGCTGAGTTAATTAATACACCTCTTCAACAGCCCAATTGTCTTCCTTCAGCTCCATCTCATTGCTCCTCCTCTATCAGGGAGTTAAGTGATCAGTGCACACAGCACTGTGGGTGGGCTGGTTTACAAAGTCAAATCCTGGGAGCTGGGAGTCCCTCCCTCTCCCTCCCAAAAAAGGCAGAGGGGGGAGCCAGAAAGCCCACCTGCTTATATCCTAAACTATAAATGCTTATCCCCCAAAAATCGTTTAATGCAGAAAACCATGCCTAACACAGCAGTTGTTCTAGCCAGTGCTCTAAAGTCATTTCAAAAATATTTTCAAATGCTTTTGTAAATTTCTTTTCAAAGGAGAGAAACACTGCACTTGGCAAGATAAAGTTTAACCTACAGGAGCTTGAAGAACAGTTGATAAGGTTTCAGGAATATAGTTTTTAGATGTGTGTAGAATCTGCCTGAGAATTATTTCAGAACATAAAGTCTTTGAGATGATTGAGAAGTTAATGCTGCCACTATAATTGCTTTGTGTTGTAGAACTTGAACTCTCAAGACATCCACAGGCTTCCCAGCCTGCCATCCAAAGATCTCTTCCAGATCAGTGTTGTCAGACATTCCTTACACCCCTGTAGGAAAGATATTTTACATTTTGATCCAGATTATGCCACACAGGCACCCCTATACACACACACACACACACAAACACACATCACACATGCACAAAACTAAGAGGAAGAAAAAATCTTCCCAAAATAACATTTATTCTCACTCTGTGCAATTAACCCTCGTATTCTATTTTATTTTATTTCTTAAAAGTTCTAGTCTTAACACCCAAAAATTGATCTCATGAGAGTTTAAAGGGTGGCAACCCACAGTTTAGAAACCCTGTTCTAAAGACTTACATTAAAGCATTCCAGCCAGAAGATCTGCATGAGGCAGAATCAGCAGTTGGTGTAATAGAAAGTATATAGGCAGCAGGCACAATGGTGCACACCTGTAATCCCCGTGACTTGCAATTTTGAGGCTGGCTGGGGAAACTTAGTGAGACCCTGTCTCAAAATAAAAAATAAATGGGCCAGGGGTATAGTTCAGTGGTAGAGCACTCCTAGTTTCAATTCCCTTTACCTCCCTCAAATCACATTAGCTTTAGTGATTAGGGCTGCACTGGTCTCCTATCATTGCTATAACAAATTACTACAAACACACAACAACCCCTACAAGCTCACAGCAATACAAATCATCATCTCACCGTGCTAGAGATCAGAACCTCAAAACAGGTCTCACTGGGCTAAAATCAAGATGTTGGCAGGGCTGTGTTCCTTTTAGAGGCTCTAGAGAAAATTTATTTCCCTGTGTATTCCAGGTTATGGAGGCTGCCACACTCACTGGCTTGTGGTCCCTTCTATCCCTAAAGCCGGCAACACTGGGTTTAGTCCTTCTCACACTGAATTCCTCTGCTTCTTGTTGTTGTTGTTTTGTTTTGTTTTTTCAGTACCAGGAATTGAACCCAGGGGCTCTTAAACACTGAACATAATTCACTAGCTTTTCTCCTGGTACTACACATCTAAGTGGTTTCTGTTCCTTCACTATGATACAGGTTCAAAATTCTGCTGAATTAATTAATACACTTCTTCAACAGCCAAATTGTCTTTCTTCAGCTCCATCTCATGGCTCCTCCTGGGTCAGGGAGCTGAATGATCGGTGCACACAGCACTGTGGGAGGGCTGGTTTACAAAGTCGAATCAGCTCTGATCCTCCTGTCTCCCTCTCTGAAAAACCCATGTGGCAGGATTGGGCCCATGTGAGAAACCCCTACTCTCAAGATCCTTAACTTAACCACATCTGCAAAGTTCCTTTTGCCATGTCAGGTATCATATTCACAGGTTCCAGGGAGCAGGGGTCACTTTATCATGAACTGAAAACAGCCCTGACATATTGGTTCTTTCCAATTTCAGCTAATTACATGCCTCCCCACTAGGGTTATTTTGGAGCCTAGGGCTCCTGACTAACTGTCTAGAAAATAGTAGGAGATCTGTGTCCCAAGGACCTTTCACTGGGCCTTTGCCTTGTCCATGCTCAGGAATTTTCCTGAATTTGTCATTATCTATGAACTTTAGACACCAAGTAGGAAGAAGAAATTTTAATGCAAGTTGAAAAGACTGACTGTGATATGAACGTATGCCCAGAAATGTGGTAAAATCCAAGAGCCTGAATGAACTTTGTGTTTGCAAATGAGTGGCTACACCCAGGTCTCGGGGTGTATTCTTCATGAACATCTTTTGTGTGTCTCTTCTCCTCCTACATCACAGAGCCTGCGAGTCACTAGTCCTATCACAACTAAGCTGGCAGAGGTGTGCTGTGCACATGGCAAGAAGCACAGGAAGGCCCAGTGTCTACGGTGGCCGGCAATTCGTCTGTTTCATATCTAATCTTGGTGCATTTGTTTTATTTCAGGGAAAACTCGATGCCTTGTGGGTCCTACTAAGAAAAGGATATGATCGTGTGTCGGTGATGCGGCCACAGCCAGGAGACACGGTAGGAGTCCTTAGTCCTAATGCACATGCGCACACATACTCACCCACGCATGCACACACACTTTTGTCCTCTTCCTCGGTCTTGGTAGAGCTAGAATTCCATGTATATAAGTCCAACTATTAGTTCATATTGTGACAAATCAGATACTAATTTTCAAAATTCTGGTTTTCATAAGACAGAAATGTGGGGTTTAACTTCCTAGAACTTGAGAGCTTCTCGATTTTCATGTAGTGAGTGAGAGAGCAGGGCTGGCCCACACTTTGGGCAGTCCCAAGAGGGAAGCCTGTTGATCCTGAGCCACACTGGCCAGGGGCGAGGAACAGAGTGACAGTGTCACACAAACAGGTGACAGAATAAGGACCACAGAGAACTCCTGCCACTTTCCAGCAGGTGTTGGGTCCATAGGGAGATCTAATACCCTGGGTGTGGATTTATCCAGAACTGATAGGGATAAGCTTGGAGTGTCTCCAACTATGAAGTGGTTTTAAAGGAGAGACATAGGGAGACCTTAGAAACCATCTAGCCCATGCCTTCATTTTGTAAATGAGGAAACAGACAAGGAAAGTTACATAACTTGTACTGGTTCAGAAAGCAAATAACAATGCTGGAAGCAGCCTCAGTTCCGTTGAAATCATAGCATTGCTATTTCTTCTCGTAAGAGCTAGTCTCTCCTCCACAATTATTACAGAGCAAGACTTGGGACAAAATTCTGCCTCTACTGCCAGCAACCTGCATCTTCCATACTCATCCTTGGGAATCAGGTCCACTTAACCAAAAGCAATATAAAGCTGTCTAACCTTGAATTCTTTTCAAATCAGTCAAACTTGGGATTGAAAAATCACTTTTTCCTGACTGGAATCACCCAACCTCTCGGTATTTCATCTTTATGAAGCAGATAACAACAACTGCTTCATAGTGTGACAAATGCTTCATGCATCTGGCCCACTGCTGAGCATTCAATAACTCTCCATAGGTGAAAAATATTATTATGATTATTTGTGGTGTGCTCTTCTGCTGTCTGTGGATGCTTGATGCACAAATTCAAGCCATATTGCAATCTGTGTGTATTAGATATGTCTCATCATTGCCTTGCCCCCTTCAATATGACATCACCAACAAAGTGGAGTGAAGCCTGGTACACAGGTCTCTTGCACCTGGTGACAATGGGCATTTTGAGGTTGAGGGAATTTGATCTGAAGTTTCATAGTTTGTGCAAACTACTGACCAGCTGACTGTTTATGCTCCAAGTTGTAACTGGGACAACAGGAAGGTGTTATGAAACCAGTTTATATAAGTGTTGGGTCGACTGGGCCCTTAATGGCATATGGAATTTGTATTTTTTTTTTCTGTGAAAGTCAACTAGAACCAACTTCTATAGCAACTTATAAAATGAATACTCTACAATTAACAGAAGTGAACATAGGTTATAACGTTAGTACTCAGGGAGGGTGTTTGGTCCTATAGATGATATATCTGTTTTCTGTGGAAAATGAAATATTTTTAGCATTCATGAGACTTGTCTAATAGATTAAGAAAAACAATAGTAAGATATTTTAAGTAGGGACTGGGGATGTGGCTCAAGTGGTAGCATGTGTGAGGCACTGGGTTCAATTCTCAGCACCACATAAAAATAAAGATTGTGTCTACCTAAAAAACTAAAAAATAAATATTAAAAAGAAGATATCTGAAGTAGGGTTCAGCAGTACCATTTTGTTACAAAACATATTGATTTCATGCACAATCCTTTTTTTTTTCTTTTTGAGCAACTGAAAAACATCTCCCCTAAAATATGTTAACATTCCATTCCCCACTGATCAGTTTGGCAGAAACAAATCCACAAACTGGGTCAACAGAAGAAGTAGAAGGAGTGTTGGAAAGAGGAAGGATAAGAAGAAATATCATTAATAGGATATAAGAACCATTAATCATTAATAGGATATAGGGCACAAGTCTGATTGTGTAAATCCAAGAACAATGGAATGAAAACAGAATTTCCTCTAATGAGTCACACCTAAATTGAAACTCTTCCTCTTTACTAATTCTGAATGAAGTCTATATTATCATATTATCATTTGAATGAGAAACACAATACCAACTTGAATTCTCATTCCCAGTCACAGAAAATAATAGATTTAAAGAATAGGAAGTCTTTAAGGACAGAATAGGTTTGAACATATTATTAGCCCTCTCACAGTTTATGACTGTTCAGTTTACTTTAAAATGGGCTTCCTTTATAGAAATCCTGCCAAAATTGCAAGATACATGGGGCAAACAGATGCAGAGAATTGTGTCCATGTGTTCATGGAGACAGCCATAGACTTCTCTGTGGGCACATGGAATTACACAAGAACAGTCACAGAAGAAGTAGGAACGGGAATCCAAAGCTGCCTTATGGCTATACAAAAAAAAAAAAATTTAGGGTCGAGGAGGACCACAATATAGTTTGGTCCACATGCTCCCTCTGCTTTGTTTTACATAAGTTTAACAGACTCGTTACAGACCTGCATGTCTTACACAGTGATGACTTGAAGAATTCCTCAGCTCTGATTTATGGGACTGACCACATTTTCCATAAACTCCTAATGACTATATCCAGCCACGTGCTTGTGAACAAGAGTCACAGGTTCTGAATTTTTCCTTCAAAACAAAACAAAAACAAAAATCACCTAATTTCATTCTCAGTGACGTTCTAAATGGCTTCAAACACATGTTGACCTCGTACAAACCTGGCAACTCTTCCTCCTCAGTTCCTGCCTCCTCCAACCTCCTCCCAGCTAATACACCCCTCACTATGGATGTCAGCACAGACCACCAACAGAGCCCCTGAGAAAGCCCAAAGGCCTGAGTGTCTCCAGCACCCACCCCAGAGCCGGGGCCTGAGAGGCCTGAACCCAGAGCTATCACCCTTCCCAGGAACTGGCACCCAACCTCAGAGTTGGCCAAACCCCCATGTCAGGGAAAGAATGAATGGGATAGAAGGAGACATGACAGTTTCCCATCTATGTGACCTGTTTTCCCCTTTCAGCAGGGGTGGGCTCCAGTGTTTCTTAGAAGCGCCCAGGAAATCCCTGGGCCAATGTAAAAGAGAAAACACCAAGAGAAACTTTTAAGTAGCAAACCAGTAACATGTCTCTTTCTGAAATTTTGCAAGTTTACTAGGCATATGGTGTCCTTTGCCTAAACCATCCCCTTGCTTCCAGTAAATAGCTACTGGGTGCTCTTTCTAAAACATGGAACTCAACATACCCTTCTCGGCTCCAGACTTGCAAAAAAAAAAAATGGGAAAAGCCCCAAATCCTTAACTTGGTTTAGAAAGGCCTACTGTTCTGGGCTGGGGTTGTGGTTCAGTGGTAGAGTGCTCACTTAGCACGTGTGAGGCACTGGGTTCGAACCTTAGCACCACATAAAAAATGAAATAAAGATGTTGGGTCCACCAACAACTAAAAAATAAATATTTAAAAAAAAAAAGGGCTGGGGATGTGGCTCAAGCGGTAGCGTGCTCGCCTGGCATGCATGTGGCCTGGGTTCGATCCTCAGCACCACATACAAACAAAGATGTTGTGTCTGCTGAAAACTAAAAAATAAATATTAAAAAATTCTGTCTTTCTCTCTCTCTCTCTTACTCTCTCTCTTTAAAAGAAAAAAAAAAAGAAAGAAAGAAAAGAAAGGCCTACTGTTCTACTTAGTCTGCTACTTATCCCAGGTACACTCCTTAGGAGGGATTAATTCCTCATCAAGCCCTGGACATTCCTGTCTCTTTACCTTTTCACATTCTAATTTTTGTGCTTTGAATTCATTTCCAATCCTCTCTACTTAATAAGCTTCTATTAACTTGGTAATATTGTTCACCATCTCCATGGTGTCCCTGTAAACATTAAAAGTCACTGGCTAGACCTATGCTTTAAAGAGGACATTGCCAAAGCAGAACACACTGGACAGAGACTAAGTGAGGAAGTGTCTTTCCAGGATGGTCCCCAAGGCTTCCTACACACGTGGGCCACTGTTTGAGTTTAGAAAATGTGTTCATCTTCCAAGGACAAGTGATTGAAGGAATCTAGAATGTCTGATCTGAGAAAGCAGATTTAAAGGAACCGTGAGAACTTCTTTAATTGATCGTTTCTTGGAGGTCCTGTTATGCCTCTCAGCTCAAACCTATTTTTTAATCACTTCACCACATTCAAGGAGTAGATTTTCACACCATCGCATGTCCTTGCCTAATGTCATTTTAAAAGATTGTGTTTCACTGTGTATCCACCTTTTTTGGATATTTATTTCCAAGTATTTGTTATTATAAATGAAGACACAATCAGTATCCTTATCTTCAAATCATTGTACACATTCACGAATATATCCTTAGGTGAGAGTCCAGCTTTCTACTGGATCAGAGGGTGTGGAAAATTTTAAAGCTTTTGTACGTATTGCCAGGTTGCCCTCCTGAAAGATTATACAAATTAACCTTCACGCCAGCATCTGTAAGAAGTTCATTTCCCCAGATGTTCACCAGCATTATTGAACATGATAGATGCTCATTTCTTTTTCACACTTTCTATTGCTAGTAAAGTGGAAAACATTTTTCAAATGTTTATTTTTTTCTCTTTTATCAATTGCCTATACAGGCTGTTGGACTATTTTCCTATTAGATATTTTAAGATTGGTTTTCATATGGTTATTTTCCTAATTCATCTTCATTCATATGTTAATCAAATATTTTGAAGGCCTACTGTGTGGTAGGCCCTGTGCTATGCATTAAGGGTATAGTGCTTACTCATGAAATAAAGTCTAGCATTATATAGAGAGTGCCAACTTCTTTCTATTCTGTCATTTATCTTTTAACTTTTTAACAATATATTAAAGTTATATGTAATATAATTATTAGATAATTTATCTAATAGTTTGATTAAATTCACATTCTTAAGTTATCTAGTAATTTTATCAAATGTGTAAATCTTTGTAATTTCTGCCTTTGATGTCAAACTTAAAGCAATCTTCCACACTCCAAAAGACCACAAATTTTTTCTTCTACGCTTACCCCTCAATATTAGTTTGGGGCAATTATGTATGTTGTTACTTCTTCTGTCTCTTCCTGAGTATTTCAGAGGAAATTTGAGAGCTATCCTGCTATGTGTCATGTTAAACTAGAGGTCCTCATTATATTAACTAGAAGCCCTAACAGAATCATGTTATGCCAAACCAGAACAGTGTCTTATATCTTAGACATATTGAAAGTGATTTAGATTTACTCTGGGTCATTGCAACAGACAGAACCAGAACTACGGGTAGATACTCCAGCAAAGCAGATTTCATCTTAAGGAACTGAAGAATGTGAGTTTTAGCAACAGAACAAGGGGTACCAGAGACGGATGCCCCAGTAGCTAACCTTACCACACGGGGTAAAACAAGTTCTAAGTCAAAGTCAACATTTCTCTACTTATTTGACCACCAAGTTACTGTTCCCTTATATTTCTCCGTAGCACACCCATTGACATGTCTGGGAAATGAGTAGTCTAGCTTAATTCTAAATATTAAGCTACAATCAGTTTTAGAGAAATCCTTCCCAGTTGCAGACAGTCCTGTGCCTCGATGACTAATTTCAGACACAGATAGGTCAGGAAATTCAGAGATCAGAGTTCATGGACTCCAGTGATTTCCTCCTGGTTTTAAAGCACTGATGAGCAGGTCCCACCCCACAGAGTCTACTGAATTGTCTGGGGTGAGGTCTTGGCATTGGAGTTTTAAAAGCCTCCCCAGGTGATTCTAAAGGGCAGCAAGACCTGAGAGTCAGTAAACTGGTCCAAGTTCCAATTTTTCACTCGGGCAGCATCTCCTCTTGCCTGCCTGAAACCATTTAAAGGTAACTCTTTACATCCCTTCAGGACCCCTAAGAGTCTCACAGGCATAAGGGAAATGGATAAGCATAATCTTCATATGCTATCAGCAGCCCTTTTCCTCTAAGGAAGATAGTTAACCTAGATTCTGGCAGCTGTTATTGCTACTGCTTGGCTAAAGAGGATGGCAATGAGAAAACAGAACTCTCCTTCATGTCTTTCCTGGAAGAAATTCAATCTATGGACTAACCGAAGCCCTCCCCAGTCTTTTTGCTCCAACATAAACTCCACCCACTTTGCATGCTCCTAGATGACCCACTGGGGCTGGATTTCTTTCTTTCTTTTTTTTTTTTTTTCTTTGTTTTCAACTCCTTAGCTGCTCTCAGAATTGGCATCAGGAGGCTGGTGCATTCCATTGCTATCTGCACACCCAAACCAAAGGCACACTCTGAGCTTGTTTTGCAAGGCTGGGTCTCTTCACAATCAGAAGAGACCCGAGGAAACACACACACAAATGCACATAAACAATGTTTGAAATGCAACTGAAGCACAGCCCCAGAGGTTGTGAAATATCTCCAGGAACTCCAGCCTTGGGGCCGCCTTCTGCACAGCTGTTTCTAATAAGGGAGGCCTGTCACATGGGCACTGTGTCGCCCAGCTGTCGCAGAGACTGACTTGAATTGGCCTAAGCAGGTTATCTCCCAGGGGGAGCATCCTTAGCCTGGTCCTTCCAAAGCAGATGAGTCCCTTGGAGTGTGAGCAAGCCTCAGAGAAAGCAGGTTCTCTGTTTCTCTTCTCCTCCCTTCATTTACCCTGCATTTCCTCCTTTTTTTCCCCCTTCACTGCCAATTTCTAAGGCTTGCCATGGCTACCTTCCTTCAAACAATCAAACATCATTTGCACTCCCATTAAGATTCCATTTCTGGGCTGGGCACTACAGATACCTACTAGCATAGAACTTAAATCTGGCTTCCTGGAGCTCAGTGTGTGGTGTGGATGAGAAGAGAGTCAAGCATTCTGTTAACTGCAAGTGGTTCCAGAAGCACAAACCCCTTCATGATAGCTTTGGGGGTAGCTATGATCTCCAATTCACAGAGCACAAAATAAAGTTCAGAAAAAGTTCTTAACTTTTCTAAGGACATCCAGCTAGAAAGAGGCAGATCTGAGGCATGAATTCAGGACTTCCAGACTTGAATGTCCACAGAGGGGATTCCTGAACTCCTTCACAGGGACTGGCAAGTCCCCAAGCACTGCTCAGTTTGAAAGAGTCTACGATGGAACAGAGCACTTGAGGTGTGAGAAATACTCCCAGCAAGGCCTCTTACCAGCCTTGGAGTCAAGTGGATTCTCAAAGTGACATCTGAGCTAAGACCAGAAGGGAGTGGGGGAAAGGGAGTACTTCAGGGAAAGTGAAGCCGGAGCAAAGATCTGATGATGAGACTTCAGTTCCTTCAGGGAGATGTCAAGGGCGGGATGGAAGAGGTCAGAGCTGGCCATGCTGCAATTCACCAGGGAGGAGAGCATTGGGAGGGCAGAGTGGACTTTGCTTTTTAACTTCCCAGTTCTCAGGGCCTGTGTAACACCCAACAGAGGTGGCCAGGAGCAGGCCAAGACTGGGGTGAGGAGCGGGAGGCATCCACAGCAAGAATTCTAAGGAGGTGCTCACTCCCAGGGACATGCACATTCAGGATCAGCACCAGCAGGGACCGAGGAGCAAATACTCCCTTAAGTGTTGTTTCCTGGGTACCCACACACCTCACCCTAGCCCTGCCTTGTGGGGGAAGCAGTTTTGTTCCCGTGAGAGTTCTGAGCTGGAGGTGCAGATCTGGGAGTCATCGGCATGGCAGTGGAGACCAATGTGAATAGATGGGAAACCAGGCAGAGTAGACAGAGAAAGGAGATATAGGTTAAATCTTGAACTCCAAGGGTCACATCCTAGAAGTGGAGTGGAGAAAGGAAAAGGTGAGCAAGAGGGAGACTTAAGAAGGACCAGACAGAGAAAGAGAAGTTGCAGTGAGTCTGGGGTCCTAGAAGCTTTGGGAAGATGACATATCCTGGATGAGGGTAGGTCAACAATGTCAAATGATGGAACATTTAGAAGCACGTTGAAAGCAGTCCTCTTAGGAGATGAGTAATGAAGAGGTCATGATGATCTTGCTGTCCCAGGAAGTTTAGCAGAGAATGGAGAGAAACCGAAGCAGGAACTGGAGGAAGTCTGGAGTTGGAAACGGTGCTTCATCTAATTAGGATAGGGAGACCTGAGTGTGATTAAGTGCTGGTGACAGACCCCAGCAGAGGAAGAGGTTGAGCAGAAAAGCTCCTGGATACCATGCAGGAGCCCTTGGGAGAAAGGAGTAAAGATCCTGCAGCCAGGAGGATGTGGGGAAAAAAAGCACCACTCATACACTGCTGGTGGGACGGCAAGTTGGTGCAGCCAATATGGAAAGCAGTGTGGAGATTCCTTGGAAAACTGGGAATGGGACCACCTTTTTACCCAGCTATCCCACTCCTCAGTCTATACCCAAAGGACTTAGAAACTGCATACTACAGGGACACAGCCACATCAATGTTTATAACAGCACAATTCACAATAGCTAAATTGTGGAACCACCTAGATGCCCTTCATTAGATGAATGGATAAAGAAACTGTGGTATATATACACAATGGAATATTATTCAGCATTAAAAGAGAATAAAATCATGACATTTGCAGGTAAATTGATGGAGTTGGAGAATATTATGCTAAATGAAGTTAGCCAATCCCAAAAAAACAAATGCCAAATGTTTTCTCTGATATAAAGGAGGCTGATTCAGCATGGGTGGATTAGAGGAACTCTAGATAGAGCAAAGGGAAGGGAGGGGAGGAAGGGAGCATGAGGGTAGGAAAGACAGTGGAATGAGATGGACATCATTATCCTAACTACATGTATGAAGACAAATGGTGTGACTCTACTTTGTGTACAACCAGAGATATGAAAAATTGTGCTCTATATGTGTACCATGAATTGTAATGCATTCTGCTGTCATACATAACAAATTAGAACTTTAAAAAAAATCCTGAAGCCAGGAAGTGCCATCTTCCTTGGTGACCTCAGTGGTGGAGCCCAGGTATGGACAGGGGGAGAGGAAACCGAAAGGATCCTTTGACACATCCATCTCTGTGCTGAAGGAACAGGGCAGCTAAAGCAGAGTGCCTGAGGAGGAGAACGAGGTGGGGGGTGGCGGCGGGGACAGCCATGCCTGGGAACCTGTTGCTCCTGTCAAAGCAGACGTCTCCACTTTGTGAATGAAACATGTTTTTTTTTCTGGACTCAATAAAAGGACATTTAAGCTGGGTACAGTGGCGCACTTCAGTAATCCCAGCAGCTTAGGAGGCTGAGGCAGGAGGATCACGAGTTCAAAGCCAGCCTCAGCAAAAGCAAGGCACTAAGAAACTTGGTTGAGACCCTGTCTCTAAATAAAATACAAAACAGGGATGGGGTTAAGTGCCCCTGAGTTCAATCCCTGGTACAAAAAAAAAAAAAAAAAAAGGAAAAAAAAAAAAGGACATTCAAATAGATATGAGAGTTCATTTTCTTCCCTTCCTTCCCCCTGAAAGTGGCAATTGATCTCAGAGACTTAGTGACAGACATCTCAACACATGAAAAATGTTTCACCAGAATTATTTTCTTATGTTCAAATCAGCAATAATGAAAATAAATCAAGTTATCTACAAATTGAAATTGTTATGTTAAGGTCAAGTTTTTCTTGCACAAATAACAATGCGTTTATATTGGCTTTGAATAAACAGAGATCTTCATAATTTCTGTCGTTATCTAACGCCAGGCTGAAGGCCCCAACAGATCTGGAGAGAAAGTCAGGTTTGCCGGCCACTGACTCTTGACCTTTTATAAACTTTTGTAAGAAGTGGGTCATTTAAGAATAAGGAAAGAAAAAAGCAAATTATAGGAAATATTCCTAGAGGGTGTGATTTACTTTGGCACAGCACCTTCTCTGGATGTTTGAATTCTCAGTAGTATTCATTTGGTTCTCACCCCTGGAAATCTTTCCTTCACTGTCTCATTGAAAGGGGACGATGAGTACTTTGAATTCTTGGCACAGTTTCCTAGATTTGGAAAGAACAAGTTCAAAACACCCTGTCCACAGCCAGAACCAAACTATAACCAAAACCTGAAAACTTTATCTTATTTCAGAGAAGTCAAGCCCAAAATTGATGCTGCAAAAAATATAACATCTTGCTTTTTATTTTTTTCTTGTACCAATTTCCTTCCATAATAGGAAGTGTATCTGAATGTGCGGTAATTGGTGGTGTTGAATGTTCTCTCTTCTGCCTGTCTCCCTCCCCACCATTTTTCCCCCTCTTTCCTGAGCCCATAATCAAACTACCTTTTTTTACAAGCATATGCATTCACACATACTCCTCCTTCTCCTCCTCCTCCTCATCATCATCTTGTAACTTCTTTTAGGACTTTTGACTTCAACTTGCCTCATCTCCCAAGCAGCTATAAACAAGGCAAGGTCAAGTCCTGGTATTGCAAATAGCAAACAGGGGAGAAGTAAATGCTAGAGTCTGAACAAGAAAGAGCTGGGTAATCAAGTATCCTCTTCAAATTCTTATTTTTTTTCCTTCCAAACAGAATCAGGATTGAGGGAAGTAGGGCTTGTCTCTAGGGTCAAAAATTCACCCAAGTGCATAATATTTTAAGAAGTATGCTACTTTACGCAAACATGATGTTTATTGTCTAGCTACCTTGCCTCTGTGGGCCTTTTCCTTCAGCTGATGGCATTGAAAAAAATCATCTCTAGGGACAATCTGCAACTCAGTGACAGACCTCTATTGAGAATTGTCACAACCAAGGCTAGCAGCAAGTTCTGTTCTAGCCTGAAAATGATGGATTGAATCATAGATATCAACACCTGACCCAGGAGATAAACTTGGAGAATTAGCCATATAGGAAAGAGCTGTCCTGTATGTTCTTTCACATGTACTCATCTTCTCTTGACAGTTCTGTGACCACCTTACTTCAACCTGACCCACAGCCCCATGGATGGACTGCCTGCAATTTCTTATAATCCCAGTCCCTTAGTTTTAGGTGGGGAGGAAATCAAGGTCTGGAGATCCCCTAGCCCTCCTAGGTACATTATCTCATTTGTTCTCCATCAACACCTTACTTTATCCTTCCCTTGCTTATAAGAAAGATGAGGTTTAGATAAGTTTCCTGCACTGTGCAAGATCACAGAGGGTGTTAGTGCAAGTGGCAAGATCAGAACCCACCAACCCTACACTGCCTATCTCTTGTTGAATCCTCATCCAAGGTCAGGAGAGGAAGGGGCAGTTGAGTTTGGATTTGATGTTTTGAGAAGAGAGGACCAAATCCAATTTGAGAAGGCAGAGCTATCCTTGGCCCTAAATCACCTCCCTTTCTGTCCCCCTCCCTTCTCCCATTTTCCAACATCTTCCCATTTTTATACCCTGCCCAACATGCGTCATCTGCTGAAGACCTCCCCCACTGGCCTGCTTTTCTGCACACTTTGTTGTGATCCCCAATTACCTAATGGTCTTTTTTCTTTCCCTGGATTTCACCTCTCTCCGACTTCCCCTTTAACCATCCACACACTATGCTATAAGAGTATGCTCATTGATTCAGTGGAGAGGAATTCATTCATTCCTCTTCATCAGGCACCAGGCTAGGCAGACAGGACTTGACAAGAGCAACAAAGCCTTGTGGTGTGTAGGTTGAAGTATTCAGGAAAGATCACTAAATTACAATTTCATATCAAATGTTTGAGGCCAACCTGGGTGATAAAAGTAAAAAGTAAAAAGGGTTGGGGATGCACCTAGATGGTATTTTCCTAGCATGTGTGAGGCATTGTGTTCAATCCCAGTGGCCCAAAAATTAAAATATAAATTATATTTCCATATGATTTGAGGTTCTGTGGGAACACAGAGCAAAGAGATTTAGCCCAGGCCAGGGTATCAGGGAAGACTTCCAAAGAGAATATTTGGCTGATACCTGAAGGGTTAGTTCCTAGTGAGGGAGAAGACTTCTAGCTGGAGAAGAAAGCATGTGTGAGGGTCCAAATGGGAGAAGAACAGAGAGGAAACATAGGCCAGCACTCCAAAGAGGAAGGTGAGAGCAGCCACACCCCACTCCTGCCTTTGCCTTTTCTATAAATCTAATCACCTCCTTCAGGTCCTCAGGTACTCAGCTGAAGTCGCACTTCCTCCAAGACCTCATCTAATTGCTGCTCATTGTCTGGCTCCTTCTTCCTCCTATGCTTATAGCTAGTGTCATAAAGGTTAGTGCCAAATTATTTTTAGCCAACACTAACTTTTCACTCCCTGACAATGCTGAAATCTGAGAGAAAGGACTGTAGCTCATAGATTTTTTACTTTCTCTCATGACACTGAGAACAAGGCTCAGCTTTTTTCCTTGTTTTGGAGATTATGCCTTTTTCTGAATCCCCCAAGTCAAGCAGTTGGTAAACCTTTATAGCGATCCCTTCACAGGCAACTGTGTTATAGTAGTGAGCAAAAAGACCTATTGTAAATCCTCTGTCTTTTACTAAAGAGAGAAGGTCACAAAGTCTTCTAAAGGCACCACTAGGTAAAATGGGGCTGATGGAAGCTTATTGGAAGAGTAAACTTTCATTTCAATTGCTATTCATAGTTTTCTCATTGCCATTTATTAATAACTTGGACTTTTTAAAAACGTGTTTGAAAATAGAATGTTAATCAATAAAACAACCCTTTGAGACTTTACTGGTCTCATCTCAAGTAAATATCGTAAGAATGAATTTGTCATATTAAGTGTTTTTCCGTTTTTCTTTTTGGCTAATATACCACTGAGAGCAACGTCATTTTCAGAGTCCACAGTAATGACAGAGTTAGCCTTGGGGGTGCTCATTCCATCCATCTAGGCTTCAACACCCCTGTTTCTGGGTTTCACTCCACATCTGGATTGGGTTGCCCCACTGAATGTTGTGGCCCTAGCAGCTGACACCAATCACTGGACTGGCATCCTTCCTTTTTGGAGGACTCTGAGCTTCAACCTGAATGCAAGCTTTAAATGGGAGTAAAACTTGTATAAATTTTTCCATATACTCTCCTGCTTACCCAAAGTGAATTATAAAGGGAAACTCTAAATGTCAGAGTCTGGAAAATTGAACATAAATTGAACAGACAACATTCCTTTTTGTGGTATAACTAATAAAATTGGTCCCAATGGAAAGTCCACACTGGAGTCATCCCTATTGCTACACAAGACAAAGTGTTTCCCTTCTCTTTTTTTTTCTAGCAAGGGAAGTAATTATGACCAGGTTAGGGTTCTTAGGCATGGAGGTAGAGGGAAATAGAAAGGAGGATGAGGAGTAATAGCAAGTGTATCAGAACTTATGAGGCCATTGCCTCAATGCCTCATCCTGTCCGTTGGCCTGGGGGATGCCATGCTGTCCTCTAGAGATAGCCAAGACAGCTGCAGAATGGGGACTACTTTCTATGCTATACAGTAAGCATACCATCCCCCAAAATAAGCCAGGAAAAACACACGAGAACTCCCTGTAGTTCATGGTCCCCACTACACCCCATTAGCTAGCTACCCTACTTGTTCTGCACTGGATCCTCTGTTGGGAAGTCCAGAAATTGCAAATGAGCTTGATACTAGATCAAAACAGAATCTCTGGGGAAAAAAAAAAACTGGCTCTTACAGGTAATTAGCATCCAGCCAACGTCCCACACCAGGACACTGATAAGCAACATGGAGGCTTGTAAAAGAGGTAACCTGCCTATGTGAAAATTCCAGTTTCACCAAGTTATCTCTCAGATAACTGGAGAGTCCAGTACTGAACTGAATGTGCTGACCCTCAGAGTGTCATCCACAGCCAGGCTTTGATGGCTGTCCTTTATGGAACTCACCCAATCCACATCCAAAAAAAAAAAAAAAAAGTCCAAGACTAGGCTGATAATGGATTTATGGTTCAAAGGAGAGCACATAATTTTCAGACAGCTTTACTCCATGATCATTCTCTTGCATTCTCAAGCCCATTCCATTGATAACATGTTTGGTTCTAATCCATTTCCAAGTTTGATTTTGTTTTAATGGCAACAATTTCATTATTGAAACTCTTTAGCTTTGTAAACTGTGGCAAAACTGCTCCTCTATAAAGAAACAGAACTTTTCATAAATCTTCCCCAGAAATACTAGGATCAGAGGATTTCATTTTAAATGAGCAATCTTCTTACCTATCACTTCTAGAAGTTATATAGAGAGATAGAAAGATAGATGAAAAGAATTGAGGTAGATAGATAGAAACTTCAAATACAGTTTGACATGTCTTAATGAGTCTGTAGAGACCAGAGGATAAAAGTATTTCCATGATAGCAATTTAAGTCTTAAAAAGAACTTTCCTTTAAGCTCTCCACTGGCCAATGAAAACATTACCAGGACTTTGTCCTCTTATATAGAGTATAACACTAGGCAACCTGAGGGGGTTACAAATGAGCTCAGAGAGCCACTAGCCCCATGTGGCTATTGGGCCCTTGAATGTAGCAAGTCAGGAAGGATGTGCTATAAATGCAGAACACACTCTGGATTTTCCAAGATAGACACATTGGGCGAATATATTAAGTTAAATATCATCTCTTATTACAATGAATTTCACCTGTTTCTCTTCACATTTGCAAATATGACCACCAGAAAACTTAAAACCACCCATGTGGTTCGCATTGTTTCTGTTGGACCACGAGGTCCAGAGGACTTGCCTGGGAGACACTTCGAGAGGAGGATGACAGGATTCTGGATCCTTATTGCATTTGTGGATGCAATAAGAATTTCAGAACTTATGATCACTGCCCTTCCTAGATTTCTGTGACTTTATCTTTCTGGGCAATTCCCACCCCAAACTTCTCTTGTGAGCCAGAAGTCTTACATGCTCCAAAATAGCATGGTAGGGTTTGTTATGAACAAACAATACTTAACAAAGTCTTTCTATTGCTTCTTTCCTACACCACTAGGGAGGAAAATAGGGCTTATAGCATTTAAATCTTTGTTCTAAATATTTGTATATTTATTGGATTATGTGCTCTACTTTATCTTTGAAAAGTTCCTGGAAAGCAAGCAAATGTTATGAGCAGCTGTGGGTTCTGAACATAATTTTCCCCTCAAAAAGAAAAAATGGAAAAAAACACTAATTACAAATTTATTCTTAGGGTATTTGCTTAACATGAGACTAGTAAGGCTCCAGAGAGTTGTTTTTTTAACCTTTTTATTTTCAAACAACTTTTTCAAAAGTCAAAGTTATTAATCAATGGCAGTGACAAAATATGTGATTATCTCCATTTCACCAAAAAGGAAAATGACTTGAGCAATAATGATAGCTAGTGTTTGCCAAGAGCCACATGATTTGCATTTATTTTCCTTTTTTTTTTTTTTAGTACCAAGGATTGAACCCAGAGGCACTTACCCACTGAGTCACATCCCCAGCTCTTTTTATTTTTTAATTTGAGCAGGGTTTCACCAAATTACCTAGAGCCTCGCTAAGTTGCTGAGGCTGGCTTTGAACTTGTGATCCTTCCGCTTTAGCCTCCCAAGCTGGGAATACAGGCATGCACCACCACGCCCAGCTACTGCAGTTATTTTCTAATGCATTTCTTTGGTAATTCTGTTCTTGTTCCCATTTTACACACGAGGGGATTCTTTACAGAGGACTCCAGGGCTCGGGACTCAGTGGAGAAACTTGCATCTATTCATTCCTTACACACTTATTTGCTGTGCTCAGCACTGATGAACAAGGAGGATATGTCTTTTCATATCCTCCTTGTAGGGTCCACAGCAACCAAGTGTTAAGTGCTACACTAAGAGTTAAATTAGGGTGTTGAATAGAAAAGGGGTGGCTGTCTAGCCCATGTGATTGGAATAGTGGTCTCTAAAGAGGTGACTTTGAACATGAAATCTGATGACAAGAGGAAGCTGGCCGTGTTATGATCAAGGGACAGTGAGGGAAAGCCCGAAAGGCTGGAAAGAGCTTGGTATGCTGGAGGTGCAGAGGCCAGCACAGGCCAGGGTAATGGACACGGGTAGGCAGTGGGCACAGAGAGGAGGGCAGGGGTAACGGCAGCAGGGCTTTTAAACTGGGGAAAGGCATTCAGCTTGTACTCTGGGTGTAAATGAAAGCTTCTAGAATGGAGGGGCCAGCAGAGGAGAGACATAATCAAATTCACATTCTACAAAGACTGCCCTTGACACTGAGGCAGTGGGAGGAATTCTGTAGGGGGGCCAGAGTGGAAGCTGGGGCATCCATGGGGAGGTTGGTGCACCAGTCTTGGCACGGCAGTGGGCCCGTGTGGCGAGGAGTAGATGGATTCTGGAAGCATTGTGGAGAGAAAGCCAAGGAGTCCAGCTGACCGACACTGTATCTTTCTTTACACCTCCTTCACCTCCCGCAGTGTCTTTCCCCAGACACTCCATAATAATTCTCAGAAAGCAGAATGCAACTTGAGCAGATTATCGTTATTTATCACCCCTTTCTTTTGTTTTGTTAACTCACTGTCCTGCCTAGCTGTTAGCCTCTTATTCCTCTTGACCTTGAGAAACACATCCATAGTAAATAATAAGGCCTTGGTGTATTCCAAAATCTGTTTGATGGAAATTAAAGCAAAGGGATTCTGTCCTTTCAGTCTCATTTTGGCTGGCCAGAAGACAAGCTGTGGGTCCATTCACTCGCCCTACTACCATTGCGAAACTGAAAAGGCAGAGGAATGCAGTGTCATATATGCCAATCATCTGCAAATGGACCGAGCATCCTTAGACACAGCATGGGGTAGGCTCTCCTACATAGGGAATGAGGAGGGGACTGTATTTAAGAAGCAAATGAGGAGCTGGGTGCAGTGGGACACACCAGTATGCCCTGCTACTTGGGAGGCTGGGGCAGAAAGATCTTAAGTTTGAGGCCAACCTAGCAAGACCTTGTCTCATTAAAAAAGAGAGAAAGAGAACCAGATGGTGTGCCACTAAGTGGTTATTCGTTTACTGCTGCTGACAGTAAGATGAAGAGAGAGATCATGGATGGAAGGGCAAGCTGGAGGGCAGGGTTGATCTGAAAAGACTATAGAGAAGAGGTGTGACTTGAGCGTTTCCTTAGAGGATGCTTTCAGACCTTGGCTAAACAATGAAAACAGGAAGGGTATGAAATCAAAACGGGTTACCAGTCAGCAAAAGTGTGCATGTGCATGCAGATATATATGCAGCTCTTTCTCCAGCCAGTGAAAACTTTTTCTTGGCATGAGCACTGAGCTTCATTAATACCCCCAGGGCAATAAATGCTGTCAGTTCTAAGGAATGAGAACTCGCCCTCCTTCATTTACTGACACAGCCAGTTTCCTCCCAGGAACACACAGAGATCAGCCATGGCAGCAGGTGTTAGGCACATCTGCATACACTCCACACCCACCTCTTTCTGACATGAGGGAGTTTTTTTTACTCCTTCACATCAATAAGCTACCCTCCCTCTAAATCCTTCACTGGCTCCCACTGCCAGCCCACACAGGGTGTGCTTTGCAGAACACTTACTCTACAGTTGTCCCTGAGCATCACATAAGTTTGGGAAATGCTGCACTCACAATGTAAGGTGGGTTTTTCTCTCTGCGGGACTTCAAAGATGCTTTAATGAGCTGGCGTGCCTTGGAATGCCTCAAAGGGGAAAATCTTACACACCTTTGCCCAATTTATAAATTATTCATCTGTTTTCACAGAGTGTCACTCAGGATGAATGTGCTTTTGGAGACATTATGGGAAATGGTGGGCTGAGCCGTATTTGCCCTGGTGCCCTCCAGGCGGTCAGACCCTGCCTGCCTCTCAGGAGTCCTCGAAGACTTTTTTCCAGCCCCTGTGCCTTGTCTATTCCTGCCTCTGCACTTCTGCTCACATCACCCCTCAGCCCCATTACTGTGTCCCTTCCTCCTCTCCCACTGCAACTCTGCCAGAGTCCTTCTTCTCTAGAAAGCTTGAGATGTCTCCTGCCTCAAAACCATGTGACACTGTTTTATGTCACATGCATTTGGGGTCTGATTTCTACCACTTTCTATCTCTGATATGTGGCACATGGTAGGTGTTCAATAAATTCCCTATCAAAAAAGAGGAGAAGCAGGAAGGAAGTAAAGGAGGGCAAGCACCAAGAAAGGTAGAAGAGAAGAAGGAAGAGGAAAGGAAACCAGGGAGGTGACAAGCAGAGAAAATTCCACAGGACTTAGCATGATACTTTTTTCTGAGTGTAGGTGGGAGGCAAACCCCGGGGGAAGCAGCCTCGACTGTGGAAAAGATCTACAAGGTTCCCCTTATGGGACCTGCCAAGGCATGTGGACATGGCCCCCTGTGGCACTTGGTTGAAGGGTGGTGCCCATTTGTAGGGCGTCAACTGTAAGTGGTAGGTACACTGAGATCAGGTATGCAGGTTCGGACTGTGACCATTCCCCCAACCTGTGCCTCATAACATACATTTCCACTATTAAGAGAACAGTGTACATCTTCATTTCTTTGTTGGTTTTGAAAGCAGCGCAATACACTCTACAGTGGTACTAAATGTTAAAATTAATATCTACAAATTATAATTTAAAGCCCTGTGCAGTGGCACATACCAGTTATCCCAGCGGCTCAAGAGGCTGAGACAGGAGGATCTCGAGTTCAAAGCCAGCCTCAGCAACCGCGAGGTGCTAAGCAACTCAGTGAGACCCTGTCTGTAAATAAAATACAAAATAGGGCTGGGGATGTGGTTCAGTGGCCAAGTGCCCCTGAGTTCAATCCCTGGTATAAAAAAAAAAAAAAGTACAAATTAAATAAGTCTAAAGCTACTGCTATAAGAAGCCTCATGCCAAAGCCAGTATCTTGATTTTGCAGAGAAGAGGCCCAAAGGCCTCAGAGCAGCTTCAGTCCAGGACACTCACTACATGGGCTGTTTGAAGCTTGTCTTATGCTGGGCAGTCGGTAATCTCATTCTCAGGCAAATGGCCAGTTGCCAGAGATGAAGACACAAGAAACATTTCCATATCGATTTCATTATTCTAACTCACACAAAAATGGCCACCCCTTTTCACAAACTTGTTCTCTTAAAGGAACTAGTCTTTCTGCAAAGGCCAGCAGCCAGGCCAGAGTTCCACCCTGGAAAAGTTCATCCTATGGAAGCACAGCTGGGCGGGTTCCTCAGACTCCGTCTCTGACACTCTGTTAAATGCCCAGATGTATTTCTTTCATGCTTGTGCATAAATTCCATTTCAGAGTGTCAGGGCAACACCTAAATCAGGCTCCCAAATGTGGTTCATGTGGAAAGAGCCCGGGCCTGGACGCCAGGAGTCCTGGGTTCCAGTCAACCTTCCCTCTGACTTTTACAAGCTGTGAGCGGATGACAATGTCCCAGGTGCCAGCAATGAATGACAAACATAACAGGCCAGCATGGGGTGTGGGAAAAGGCCAGCCCAGCCCCTCTGGTCCACAGAGCAGCCCACAGCAAGGCAGGCTTGGCCAGGGCAGGACTGAGGCCAGAGCAAGAGCAGCAACTCCACACTGAGTCACGGGCAGCCTTACAGGGTCAGGGCACTGAGTAAACGTGGGTGAGAGGCCACTGCAGGAGAGTATTCCTGGGGCCTGTGTGGAGAAGAAGAAAAAGTGACCCTGGAATCCGCAAGTTTAGGGAGACCAAGCACCACCCCCCGCTTCCACATCACTTGTCCCCAGTTTATGGGACAAGAAGACTTGGTCAAAAAGTGGCTGAGTTGTGCTTCCCTTGGCTCCTTGTAAATGTTAATCATTGAGAGGAATTTTTCTCCTACCACCAGTTACAAGCATAGCAGGCCCCAGAACTCTTCGGCCTTCTTGTAGATTATTGGCAGGTCCTACATCAAAAACACTCTGAATTCAGTTGTTAGCAAACCCAAGCCAGGAGATAAATCAAAACCTCAAACTTGATCCAGCGTTAAATCTTCACTCTTCCCCTAGCCAAGCTGGACCCTCCACACTGTGAAGAGGGAGGGTGGGGCTGTCTCCTCAGTTTCTCTACTTTGCTCTTCTCCCCAAGTCCCTACCGCTGCCTGTGAACCAGGTTCTCGCCCCTCTCAGGCAGGGCCAGGTGGGCAGAGGGTTTTCCTTGAACAGGGTCCTTGTCAGGCCACTGTGCTCTGTGGGCCCAGCTGTGTTTAAGGCTGCCTCGTTTTTCCCACAGGCTGCCCTTTGAAGCTTCTTTAGGTTCTGCTTTTCTGCCGTTTTCTTGACATGGACAGACATTTCTTTATTTCCAGTGTTTGCCTGTGACAGTTTCCACAGCCTCAGGATCTAACAATCACCCCCAGACTCTTGCTGCTAAAGTTCCCATATCCTGCTGAAAGACTTCTTGGGTAGATCCAAGGGGACCCCCGCCCAGATCCCTTTCTGCATGGCTCATACCTGTCCTCAGGAGTCACTCTTATAACCCAGAAATAGCCAGCCTCAATGCAGCCACCTGGATCCTAGCCCCACAGGCCAGATGGCCCTCTCAGTCATGAGAGATCTGCGTTCACCATCTCCAGGGGACTCATTTCCAAGATCTCCAAGTAACCTCATGGGGACAACCCTCCTTATTAAGGTGAAGCCCGTGGAACCCTACCTCTTTCCCCTAATGAGAGGACCCCTGGAGACACAGAGCACAGTGTCCATTCTCCCAGGCTTCTTTATAGATCCTTCTCCTGTCCTGACCCCTTATATAGCCTTCATCTGAGAAGTTCAAGCCTCATGGAGCCAGTGTATAGATGTGTCCTTGGCTTTGGTTGGTTAGGCAACTCATTGGAATCTCTTACAACCTGGAATCTAGTCAAAATTTCCATTTTAACATTCATTGAACACTGATCTCAGATTTTAATTACCTACACATTTAAATATAAGCCTCATGGGGGCACAGTCTTCATCTGGTATATCCATTACTATAGCCTAACATATAATAGGCACTTCCTGGATAAATATCAAGTTAATGAATTAACTACTAAGTAAAGTAGCCCCTTCACCCGCCAATCTGTAAGCTTTAGGAGTAGAAACTGAGATGATTTTCACTCATTTTCTCCCCAGGGTCTGGTAGAATGCTGGCCAATAGTAGGTACTGAAAAAAAAAATAGTTCTTAATGAATTAATAAACCTGAGCAAAAGACCACATTTTTTCTAGGCAGGACTCATGGAGGCTCCACTGCCCCAAAGCATTTCTCCCATCCTTTCTCAAATTCTTTACTTGGCCACACTGCTTACAAAGTCTCAGATTCTCTCTGCCAGTTTGTGTCTTTTGACACATATCTCCACTGGGTAAATGGGAGCCATTTGCACATAAGGCAACTGGATACAAGAAAGGTGCTGGAAGACCAGTGTCAGGGGCCTGAAGAGAGCTGAGAGGGATACCTGACAGGCAGGGAGATGGTGGGCCACAAGCAGGGCACTTTGAGAATTGGCCACAGAGAGTGCATGTGCCAGGAGGTAACGAGGAAATGGGAGACACAGCCAATAATTTTTAAAGTTTGCCTTTAGCACTCCATCCTCCCACATGATTTTTAAGAATCAGTGAATTTTTACAGCTAGAGGGAATCTTAAATAGTATCAGATTCTGTGGTTTTTCAAACAGGTTTGAGCCAAAAAGAGAAATACTTATTTAAATGAAATCTTATCAGAAGCCCAGTGTGGAAAAACAGATAAGTGGATTTGGCCTGGTTCTAGGTGGGCAGTGGGCACCTCCACACACACTCACACAAATATGCACATATACAAATACACGTACACACACATACGCACATGCATATATACACACGTATTCACATAATAAAATTTAATAAATCATTTAATAATACATTTAATAAGTCAAAGGAAGAACCCTTTCATGGGGCCATGAAAGACTTCCCCACGAGTTTAATACCACCATCCAGTATTCCCTCAGTGCTGGCTGTATCCTGGACTCTGTGTTTTTCACTCACAACAAATGACCATTGTCATTGCTACATTAAGCAACACTTAGGATGCTGTTCATTCAACCTTCTCTGAGCCTTCTCAATTGCAATCAAACATCCAATTTACATCATTCTGTCTTTCCCCTAAATGTGTTTTGAGACATTGTATGAGATGATTTTCTGAGATGTAGACAAATTACATCTGTCCGCCCTCCTCTATGAATCTAGTAAGGCTTGCAGAAAAAATGAGGTTTGGCACAGTTCACTCGCTGTGAACCTTTGCTCACAGAGATGACCACTGTTTCCTGTCTTTGGAACTTAGAAGCCATCTGTTTAATAATTTGTCCTAGCTTCCTGCCAAGCCCTGACATGCATCTCTCCAGTCAGCAGTTCCCACCAAAAATGCTTAGGGCCTCAGGGTCTCCCATCCCTGCTGTTGGCCAGTGTCCAGGTCACAGAAATGACTTCTTGGTCCCTAATGCCTTTAGGCTTTATCAGAGGGTACAGGCCACTCGACTGTTGAAAGTACAATACAGTGTAATTATTTCTGTATCAGCAACACCTATTGAGAGCTCAGGATTGGTTAGCTCAGAGTATAAGAACAGAGACTTTACAATGAAACAGAACTGGGTTTGCAGCCCAGCCCTACCTCTCACTGTGTGGTTGTGGCTGATTGCCCTCTGAACCTAGAAAATGAGCTCATGGGAGAGCTGTGAGGATGGAAGGCAATTTTGTGCATGAAGTGCTCAGCACTGTGGCTGGTGAATATCGGCATGATTGTTGTTATAAGAAAATGACCTCATCGATCCACTACTACAAGCCAGGGGTAGGAATGGGCAGGCCTCCACGAAGGGCTCATCTGTGAGGGGGATATTCGTGCATACACAATACAGTGGTTTTTCTAGTTCTAGGAGGTGGACAGGAAAGACTCCCTTCCCTGTAGAATTTGAATTCTCATGGAAAAGAAATCATGTTTTTCCCCTTTCAGTCACCTGGTTTGTGAATCTGCTGCCCCCGTTCAGACCAAAGCCCTAGAGGAATGGCCCCAGGCTGGTCCTAGAGGAAGGACTTTCCAGAAGTTCACATGGGTTATCTCATGGGCAGATTCATCAAGGTGGCTCCTTGTCCCCAGAGAACTCAGTAGAAGCAATTCAGAGAGTCTTCTTAAGTCTCCTGCTTTAAGGAGACAGGGACAGATGGAGGCCCCTCAGAAGGACAGTACAAACCCAGGAGGCAAAGGGTCCATGTGCCCAGTCCTCATGTCAAAACTGCAGAAATGTCACCCATGCCTTTGTTGATGACAGTTAAACTGCAAGATTCAGCTGCAGTGGGTTTTAGATCTTCTGGACCACTTTGCAAAGCCAAGGTCTTTTCAAAGTTCTTGAGCTAAAGGCAATAGTACTAAGGCAGCTGGGAACTCTTTTATGATTCAGTTCTGAAAAAAAAATAATAAAGGTTGGGTATACTTTTATATTCTCATACTAAAGGGAAGTCGTCAGGGAGATTCCATTGTGTTTGTTGGTCTGAAAGTCATGGATCCAACGTGCCATAGTCACAGATGCAGACTGCTTAGAAAACTCAGAATCCAGCTCTTCTCACCAGGTGATAGGGACATGGGTGGATAAAAAGCAGAAAACTGCAGGGAAGACCCCTGAAGGGCAAGGGTGCAGCCAGGCCCACTTTTTCATAAAGCACCTATCCCCATCCGGGTGACGGGGCTGTTCGATGTCGCATTTCCGGTTCTAACATTGACCAGCTTTCAGCAGGATTCAGAAATCACACTGGGAACAAAACCAGGACAGCCGGGAACCCAGCACCAGAAGGTGAAACCCGGCCCAGAGCATCTGGCTGCTGTAACTTACAGCATTAATAAAAGGCTTGCAGAAAACCAAAGGCCTATTAAATATCCCTGCCCCACCTAGACTCACCATTTCATTGGGGTGGGGGCCTCAAGGCAGAAGGAATATAAATGGTGCCAAAGGCTGGAACAACTTTGCTCTGAAAGGCCCGGATCCAGTCAAAACAAGCCAGGAGCCCTGATAGCTGCTCTGTTTTGATATCAGAAAACCATTCTTGGTTTTGCTGATGGTTATGATTTTTATACGTGTGTGTGTGTGTGTGTGTGTGTGTGTAATAGACTTAATGCTTAAAAGAATTAAATCACAGTAAGACCCAACATCACAACTTCTGCATCTACCATGAGTGGACATCTTCTCACAAAGCCAGCGTCTTGTTAGAAAGAAGTCCCCAGATCCTTATCAGGGTCTGGTGATCCTACTCTTAATTTGAGGCTCATTCAGAGCATGCTTACGCAAAGTGATCTGCAGGCCTGTGCTGTGATTAGAAAGACTTCTCTGGAGATAAGTATCTCCCCAACCTACCTACCAGAAATTTCCTGAGAGGAGGAAGATTCATCCCTTTGACTTAAGGACCTTGAACCTAGTTAATATCCTAGTACCCAGAAGGAGAAATCACACACACACACACACACACACACACACACACACACACCCCAATGATGAAAATTAAAGTATCTGTCTCCCTTAACCAACTGGCTAAGAGTAGATATTTAAGTTCTTTAGTTTTCATATTGCTGATAATTGGGTCCTTTATCATAAGCCAGGCACTGTCTTCACATATCCCAAACTTCCTGATTCTAAGAACCACTTTCAGCATATGTTAAAATGGCAGGTTCTCTTGGTAGGCCTAATTCAGTAGGTGCAGGGTGGAACTTTCTCAACTATTTTTAGCAAGTAGCTTAGATGAGGCTGATTCTCAGGTTTCTCTCTGGAAAGGCTTCCTGGTTTTCCCAAAGACCTCCTGACTGTGGTGTCCCCACTAAGAGAGAGGAGCTGATCACCCAGGATAGAAAGAACCCAGTTGCTTTCTTGAGCCCTCACTTAACACAGCTATTTCATGTTGGCCAGATGGTCCATAAGCTCCAGGTCCTGTTCACATAGGCTGTAACTGGGCCGGGGCTCCCCCATGCTAGCTCCGTAGTGTCTCCTCAATTGATTATTTTTATTTAAACACCAGACCTGTTGTTAATCCTAACTACCATCTCATTTAATGAAACCTCTTGTTCCAGCTTATCCAGTTTTCCTTAGCACTCTGACCCCATTCTCCCTTGCATCTGTTAGGCACCCTCCAGCTGGGAGTCATCAGGATGTGAGGTGCAACCTGCCCATGAACCCTGTTGTCCATCTGTGGCAGGAACAATGACTGAATTTTCCCTTGCGTTGTGAATAGGGCAGCAAATCATTGCATTGAAGTCTCTGGGCCTTTGACACTAGTAAACTTACAGCCTGTATATAGGATATAAAAAGGCGCTTTCCACCATATAATGAAGACAAGTTTAGATAATTGCTCTTAAAGCAGGAGTGTATGTGTTATTCTTTATCTATAACTTTTGGGGACACATATTCCACATCTTGGCTTAAGTAGAATGTACGTCTTAAGATGAATGGGAGTGGCATGTCCACTCTCCTGCTAGATTGTAAAGACAGATTCTGTTGTCTTCCTGAGTGGGCATTGCTGGGGGCCAGTCTTGGCTTACAGCTTGTCTCCTGGAGGTCCCCACATTCCAGTGATTTCTTTCTCTTTATCATATTTATTTTGAATCTTTTGAAAAGATCATCATTACCTCAAATATAGAAGGTGAATTTGTTTGATGTGTGCTATGCACACAGCTCCGAAGAACCATCTAAATAAAGTGAAGTCCTATTAAAAAAAATATTATTTAAATAATAAAGGAGATGAATGGAATGTCACAAGAAAGGCTTTATCAATATTCATTTATTCACTGAGAAGTGGAAACAGGGGAAGACGTTTGTTTTGTTTTGTTTTTTTTGTAACAGTGTGGAACCCTTAAATTACACCACACATTTATAAGAGCTACCTATGGACCAAGAACTAGTAAGAGCCCTCCAATTATAGCAGACCAGAACCCGGTGGAGGCAGTTCTCCAAAATAGTTACCTTCCATTGAGACCCACTTCAAGACACCTTTCAAAAAGTAGCTGTACAACTTTATGTGCTTAAATACAGTACAAATTTCACATAAGTGATATTAGAATTGGGGGGACTTTTTAGCTCATTACCAGTGTGAAAGATGATTTCTTTTCATTTTCCAGATAAAATCCCATTTTGACCCTCACACATAGTTCAATTTTTAATGTGAGAGTAAAAGCAGATCTACACGTGAAATAAAAGGGATTCAGTGAAGTCTTAGTTCCGATCACAGGATAGTTCATCAAAGACTCTCAGAGTGAGTTAAATTTTGCGTGAGGTGGGGAGAACCCTGCTTCCTATCAAATTATGAGAAAATGGGGAACCCAAGAAATGGGGAAATGGTGAAATGTGGAAATAGAGATATGATTTCTGAATATTAATCATGGTCCTGTTGGGTAGTGAACCTAGATTTCTCTTTTCTCTCTTTTTTTTCCCATAAATGTTTTAATGCCCTTAATTGCTTTTATGTAATGAAAGAAGTGATAGTTTAAGAGAGATAAAGAAGCAGATGTGCACTTTAAGAGATAACTTTAAAACCACATCAATGATGTCTGAGCTAGACTCCCTCCCTGTTAGGTGGAAAAAATGTTCCGGCTCATTTCATTCAAGTCCAGTTGGGGAGGTGTGAGTAGCTGGTCACACAGGGACACAGAAGTTCTCTGAATGCTTTTGTTATGTCCAAATCACCTATACTTTTGCAGCCTCAGTCTCCAAAGACACTCATATGCAAGTTCACCATTGTTTAACAAAAAAAAAAAAAAAAAAATTCTCCAATCTTCTGGCTGTCTCCTTGTCTAGTGATCTCCCAAGGTTTTGACACTCAGAGCTTTGGTATGAAACTCAATCTTCATTTGTTTCATGATTCTTTTTTCTTTACCCAATGACAGTGGATGGTGAGGTAATGTTTTCTGGCAGACTAGCCCAAGATTTGAAACTTTTAAAAAGTGAAAAACATTGAGAATTTAAAAAGCCCGTGTCCAGTATTCTTTCAATGACTTGATTAGACAGTGATGTTTTTATGCCAGATGTTAATTCCAGAGCGATGGGCCCATTGTTGTCCCCAGCTGTCTCCGCTGCAAAGTTGAAATTACTCATTCTCTATAACGATAGCAATAACTCTCTAGTTACAAACAAAAACCCAAGAAAACTCTGTCCCCCACTCACCCACCCGCCAGGGACTATTTAGGAGGCTACTCCAGCATCAAGTGGGGTATCAGCCAGCCAGAATAGAGTGAGGAGTGACCTTGAAGTTGCTGGATGGTTAGGAAAGGGGGTGAAGAGAGAACGGGCAGTGGATGAGGAAGCATCTTTGCCTAGGTTTCCTTAGATTCCTACAGAGCAGGGCCACTATCCAGGCCCTGACCTAACAAGATGAGAGATCCAAAGGTAGGGCTGTGTTCTGGAGTGGTGGGATCGTGACATTTTTGTTCTATAAACTACTTTTGCCTGGCCCAGAACCTTCTGTGAGGTTGCATTTTTGCATAAATTACAATTTCATAATTACTTTTATGCTATTTGTGTTCCTTAATGTGCATTCAGTTAAGGAGGGAGAAGGGGTATCCCTTTATTTATTTAAAGAATGTCTTGGTGATTTGCCCTTGACTCCTTGGAGGCCCCTGTGGAGAAGCAAGGAAAGGGCTCCCCTCCAACCTAAAGCAGTTCTGAGCTGACCTCAGGTAACCTCTACTCTGATGGCCCCTGGGAGCCTGTTGGAAGATGGCCCAGGACTTGGAATTGCTTCAAGGGTGTATGAATAAGGAGGAAAGTTGTTCAGTCTCATGTGACCAACAACTGGAATATTAGCAAACCAGAGGAAATGCCATGCCTTCCTCAGATCCAGTTCCTTTTCTTTAGATGACAACTTCCACATGGGCTTCTAGCTGACTCCCTTTCCTGATCCCCTGAAGCCTTCCTCTCATGATCTTTTCTCTTCCATCTGGTCAATGCCCTTCCTACTAACTTACCAACCTGAGGAGATGAAAATCCTGAATGTTCCCTCTTCATTATTACACACATAGAAGGACATAAGGAAAGCCACCGTGGAGGGGACTGCACTCAGCACATCAGCAGAACAACTCCGGATTGTCTCCAGGAAGGCCCCTCCAAAGTCCACCATTGAAGCTCAGTTCAAACAAGGACAGCACTTCTTGAAGTATCATCATCCTCACCACCACCAAAATGACCCCTACAATAGTTTTAATTTTTGAGAAGATTTGCCTAAAGTGAAAAAGTGCTTTCATATTTTCATTGTGTGTTGCTCCCCGGAAACCAAACCACAAACTGAGATGGTAAAGAAGAAGTATCTGCTATCAAGCAAGACCCTGCCTAGGGAAATGTGGCTTGCCTGGAGGGAAAAATGGCTAAAAATTACAGAAGATTTGTTTGATCTCAGATATAGATGTGCACTCAATTTCAGCCACTGGGTATGTGGTGAGCAAAACCCACATCTCTACTCATCCCCTTCAAGTTTTAAACACTGGAACACAAATGATGTTCTCATCTCCACCTGGTCCTGCAGATAGCTCTGTATAGCAACAATTTGGCCGTGCATCAGCATTTAAGATTGGGGGGGGGGGGACAACTACTGTGACCTGTATCAGTATGAATTCTAATAAGTTATATATAACATGAGGAAAAAACTCAAAGTATTTTCAAGGCCTAGAGACTTAGGGATTTCCGTTTTATTCCCATAAAAGATATTGCCCTTGTCAATTGTCAGGTTGCACCTGATAGTTCAGATTGTCTACTAAGAAGTGATGCTTATAGACTGTCCAATCTCCTTGCAAGCAGTAAGTTGGAACCCTGTTGGCTTTGATTGACTGAAGATGGTGTCAGCACACTTTGAAAGTAGACTCAAGGTAATCCAGATGGTAATTGGCCATGAAGGTGTTTTGTTCATGAGAAAAATGAAGGACTGAGTCCTTTTGCTGCCCTTCTATTTAGCCTTATCAACTTTTACCTCTCTACCCCTCTCCCCTGCCCCCAAATCCCTACCTACCCGTAAATGTCCGTCTTCCAAGTTGCACAAACTGGGCTTGCATTCTGTTCTCAAGTGCCCTCCATGCCTGCTATTCTCTTGGGCACTCTTTGCACAAGAACACAAAGGAGTGTCGAGTATACTGCATGGTTCTGTAGAACAGTCCTGAGATGCTTGTCTCTTGGTTCACATCCCACACAGCTGCTCCCTGTCCCCAAACATGTAAATCTGTGTCTCCTAGAAGCTTTGAAAACATCATTTTCCTCTGAAAATTACACAAGAGACAGAGGGGTGTGACTTTTATCTTTTAAGAAAGTATTCCTCAAAACATTAAAAACTTAGTGATTAGTCCACATTATATTTTATGTGAAGAGAAATCCACATGGAGATTAAACTAGTCTCTCTTGGGCTCCTTGCACAAATGTGGGAAGGTGAGCCTCAGGCCAGAGGAGGCCTGGATAGGTGTTTGGTGCCACCTCCCTCCTTTTTCTGTGTTTCTCCTGACCCAAGTAGATAAGCTCCTGTGCTAACCTCCCAGCCAGCTTCTCCAGCCCCTTCTCCAGGGACCTGCACACTTTGACACTTTTGCCTCCCCCAACACCATGAATATTTGCCCTTCCTGTATCCTTTTCTCCAGGCCACCATCAGCCTCAAATTTTAACTGTCTTTTCCCTGACCTCCAAAAGATAGATAATTATGTTGATAAACCCGCATGTTGCTTGATGTCCATGACCAGAGACTTTCCCTCCTGGGTGACATCCTGACATTTGAAGAGGGGTCTGCATGAGATGCCCACAGAAGACCCTAGTGTTGGACAGGAAGTAAGGAAAGGATGTTTCAAGGCAAGGAATATTTGGGGTTCTACTAAAGTCACTCCTAGAGACATTCACCTCATGGGCAGGGGAGGTGCAAAGAAAGAGATGGTATGAAGGAGAGCGTTGAGAGGAGAAAAGTAAGGAGTTCAGAAAAAGTGACAATACAAACTCCAGAGCTCCATCTGCAGCTTTGCAACATGATTTTTCAATCCCTTTCAGCAGCCTATTTATTGAAGACCTAGCAAGTGTCCCATGCTATTCTAGAAGTTTCCTTTAGACCACATAATATGACAAAGCCTCTGGCTTCAAAGAAAGAAGGCTTGAAAACATGCAAGGACCAGGTGGAAATGGTGATGACCAGAAAGAGGACACATTGCTCTTGCTGTTGGGCTGTTTGTTTATTCATAATTTTACCACTTCACAGCGATAGCCCCCAGCACATCGGAATGAGCCGTTCAGGATTGTGGTGTCTTCCCACACTGCCTCACAGCTGCATTCCTCTACCTCCGTCCCAGCCACATCGGCCTCATGAATCCTCTCCCTTAGTGGAACTGGGAGGGGGTAGGTGGCTGTGGCATTGGAAGGGAGAGTGTGCCAAACCACTAGCACCCCCCACACACACTCACTGCAGGGTCTTTGAAGGCTGAACAAAGATTGCTCTTACTAAGCATGAGGTCACCTTTCTTCTCCCTGGACTGCCTGGATTCACAGGGTGACTTGGGTTCTCTGGCTGCATTCACTCCAGGGCTGATCTCTTGTCACCGGGCTCCAGGAGACCAGCTGGATTCCTGGCCCCTGCAGATTGGGGACTGGTGAAGGGCCAATCAATTAAAGAAAGACACAGAGTAGGCCATGAAGCCAGGGAGGAGACAAAGGTCCACCTAGTCCTGTGGGGCACATCAGCACATGCCTGTAACCCTATCTACACAGGAGGTGGAGGCCAGGAGGCTTGCAAGTTCAAGGCCAGCCTGGACAACTTAGCAAGACTGTGTCTAAATAAAGAAATAGGTAAAGGTCGAGGAAGTAACAAAGTGCTCATCAGTCTGTAGGAACAGGAGAGCCTAGGACTCAAAACAGTGGCCAAGAAATAAGGAATTCTGAAAGCCAAGAGCAGTAACATAACCCATGAGGAGAGACTAAAGCCCGGACAGGCACCTGTTGTGACTTTTGCCATTCTGGTAAGAATCCTTACAACCAGGAGGGACCACTGAAATAGAAATAAAGCAGGCAGTGCCAATCAGAGTCTCTCCAGGTGGAGCTCTCTGCTAAGTCCGCTTTTCATGAGCCAATAAATTAATTGGTAATTAGCAACATTCTTTATTCCTAATTTTAAAAAATCATTACTGTCTTTATACCTTGCATCTTTCCAAAGGACTTAAGATAAAATTTTCCCTTTTAAAGATTTTCCCTGTAGTATTAAGTATGAGCGTAATAAACCATTTCTTCTCAAATCATACATAACCTAAGCTCAGTCCAGGTTGGGGAGGAGGATCACAAATATTGAATTAGTGAGGTGTTTCCTGCACCATGGCAATGAAATCTTTTTATACTGGGTCACGGTCTCATTTCAGGTCCAACTCTACATGGTTTCATAATTAGGAAGAGTTCTGGGGCCCAGTGGAGGCCTGAAAACAATTTTGAGGTTGGATAACTTAAATTAATGCTTTTCACTCCTAAATGAATCCCAGATTTTGAGTGCTATAAATTTTCCATTTCTCTTGACTGATTGCAAACATCAGCCATGATATTTTAGTGCTTTGACTACTGTCTTCCTTTGATTTCAGTTTGAGAGGCATTTTGGCAGTGTCATAGGAACTCTTACCTGAAAAATAGTCAAATCCAGGAAACAATCAACAGGCTCTTTGGGGCCAGCTGGACCCCTGTCACCTATTTCATGTTGAAGTGGGCAGCCAACTACCTGGTCAAAATTAAGAGACACCCCCAAACCCAGCCTGCTTCCAACATGTTACCACAAGAGCCTGCCATAACACCCCAGATGCCCAGTATCAAAGCCACTCCTTTAGAATAAAACGCCATCTGTAAAGGTATTTTATTTCTTGGGTTACATGATTTAGGTTTACAGGATCAGCTAATTTAGCAAAAACTCAAAATAATAGATGCTTAATCAAAGTAGCACTTTTTTTCTCACACAAATATCCCTCCATGCATAAGCTGTCCAGGGTCAATATGGTGGCTCCACACTGTCAGAGATCCAAGCTACCTCTATCTTGTTTCTCCTCCACCTGTAGAGTGTGGTCCTCATCGGCATAGTTCAACCATGTAAAGGGGGAAGACGTGCCTCTTTCATTAAAGGCACAGCCTAGAATTTGTACATATCACTTCCACTCACATCCAACTAACAAGAATATAGCTTGATGCAAAGGAGGCTACACCCATCTGCAATTCAGGCACCAATGAGGTCAGGCATTTTAGCATCATTTACTGCCTCTGAACCACCTTAAGCATGGGGAATGTAGTCCTTCTAGGTGGTCATGGCCCAGTGAAGCTCAGGTTCTACTACCAAAGGAAGAAAGTGAAAATAGATACAGGAGATAATTATCCACTTTGTCCCAGTATATTTTTGTGCTGATGGAAAGGTAGAGCCTATCAAGAAATAAACTACACCCCCCCCAAAAAAAATAAACAAGAAAAGAAAGAGACCACCCTAGTGAATCCAGCTCATCGGCCAGATTAGAGTGTTGTCACTTAGCACAGAGAAGTATAAACGAGGGGCACAAGGACAAGCAAGTTTTGATTGGAAGGAGATATGGAGATACCCAGAGCCCTTCTTCAGAAAAGTTAGTCAGAGGGCACTAAATTCTGTAGAAAGAAGAAATAGAGGCATGGAAATCTGGGTGAGAATCATGGGAGCTGAGCAGCCTTGAAACCCAAAGCCAATTCTCAAATGCAACATAATTCTGGTAGCTAACTCTGAGCGGCTGTGCTTCTTGATTCATTCTGTCCTAGATTAATTCCAATCTAAAAGTATATGCTAGTTAAAAGAAAGACCATAGAGTATAAACAGACCTGGATTTAAATCTCCATTCTGTCACTCCCAAAGAGATGCTGGACAAATTAGCCCTTCTGAACCCATTGCTACATTTTTTGAAACAGGATAGTAGTGTTAACCACCAGTGCTGTTAGAAGGACAAAACGAGACGATATATGCAAAGCCTCTAGTACCAAGCCTGGCCCAGTGTAAGCACACAGTGAATGGTAGATGAAATTAGTATGAGCCAGGCGCAGTGGTGTACACCTGTAATCCCAGTGGCTCAGGAGGCTGAGGCAGGAGGATCATGAGTTCAAAGCCAGCCTCAGCAGAAGCGAGGCACTAAGAAACTCAGTGAGACCCTATCTCTAAATAAAATCCAAAATAGAGCTGGGGATGTGGCTCAGTGGTTGAGGGCCCCCGAGTTCAATTCCCGGTACCCCCCCACCCCAAAAAAATAGTATGAAACTTTTTATCTCATAACAAGCAACTGGTCCCTCAAATGAGTGAGTAGGGAACTTGGCCAGTGTGAAAAGGTCAAGGAATGGGAAAATGGCCCATGACTGAGGTGCTGAGAACCTAGCAGATGCATCCCCATTTGGGGTGCCTGTCTTGTTATTCAGACTGCCATAACAATATACTGTGGACTGGGTGGCTAAGCAACAGATATTTATTTTCTTAGTTATGGATTCTGGGAGTCCAAAGTCAGGGTGCCAGCATGGTCAGGTTCTGTGAGAGCTGTCTTCTAGGTGGTGTGTTCACATGGCCCTTCCTCAGTGTGTGCACATGAAGAAAGAGCAAGTTCTCTAATGTCTCTTCTTATTAGGACACTGATCACTTCCTAAAGGCCCATCTCCAAATACCATGCTATTGGGGGTTTGGGCTTCATCGTATGAATTTGAGAGGACACAAACATTCAGTCCATAACAGAGCCACCCATTGGCCACACTGTAGAAATCCCAAAAGCAAAATTATTAATTTTTTTCATTAGTATTATCTCCATCGGGAAAAAGCACTTTGACAGCTACAGGCATAGGAAAAGAACTCATCTGGTTTTCCTCACATTGTGCAAACAAAGGAAATGAACCTTCCTCCATGAGCTTGAATATACGAAGGAGGATGAGGTTTGAGCCATGCACCAGATGCATAAGTAATTTCATAATTTTACCTTTTCACATCCAAGCTAAATAATACTCTTGGCCAAGTGATCTTAGTCAGTCTATCTTCTGGCACCAATTTTTTAAGGCAAATAACCTCAACATAAATAAAATAATAAATAGAAAGACGACACTAATGATGGTTCTAAGTAGTTAGAGTCATTTAACTGGAGTCATGGATGAGGGCAGGAAAAATACCCTCCAGATTATTAATGGGAGAGACAGGGAGAAAGGGAAGACTGCATAAAATTAGTTTGTCCTGGGTCAGACTTTCTCCCACTCAGCACGACCATGCCACAGTGTTTTCTTCTAAATCTTAGAAAAGTGCATTAAAGTAGTATTTTCGCTGAGACCCATCCAAAATGTCGATTAAAACCAGGCTCGTTGGAGGAGTAATTGCTATGCTGCTTGGCAGGACCCACAGAGTGTACGTTGGATTTCAGGTCACCAATGAAGAGAAGATGATCAGTGCCAGTGGCTGGGTTTTAGGAGAGTCAGATTATGCAACAGTATTCAGGGTCTGCCACACCAGGTCACCATTCAGCATGACTTTCTTTCTCTTGAACCAACAAATGTTATCAACCTCTTCTATTTTCTAAAATGCACTACCCGCCCCCCCCAAAAAAAAAATAAATAAAATGCACTACCCAGGTTATCTCTACATAAGTCTTTGTCTTGCCACCCTGAAAGGTCTGAATTTTTAAATCTAGTTCCTGTTTAGTGATGGCACATTGCTCACCTGATCCCTTTTCTGGATCTCTTCTCTCTAAATCTACTTTGTTTCTTTAAAAAAAAATTGTCAGAACGAAACAAATATAAAATAATGTGCCATGGTTTTGAATAATCATGAGAATTAATTAGAGGGGAGATTTAGGCATCAGACAGGGCGGTTTTGTTTGTAAAATAATTTCTGATATCACCCAGTATGTTTTTATTCTGTTGGCTAGAGTGTGGCTTATTGATCTTCCTTCTCAACTTATGAATATATTTGTTAATATGAGAAGTAATTAATTGTAAGTTTAGGCAGAGGTTACACACAGCACTTAACAGTCTTTCCTATGACTTTAGGACAGAGTTCATTCATCCCCATTTGGGTTTCCTCTCTGTCAAACTATTTATTAAAATATTTTTAAAGACTTTCAGGTCAAATTGGCAGTTTGAGCATAAAGGGAGACTTTTCAACCTCAAGCCACCCACTGGCAGCAAGAAAGCAGGTGGCAGAATGCCACAGACCCAGCTTACAAGAGTGAGCATACACAACTGTAAAAAGGCAAAAGCCTTTCAATATTTGCAACACATTTCCTTGTCTTTCTTCAGTTCAGGCTTCTCATCACCATAACAGCCTTCATTTCAAAATGAAGTGCAGGAAGTGCAGGAAAATATCAAGAAAACAGAAAGAGCAATTTGTGATGGTTACCTTTGAGGTTGTAGCATTCTGTCATTCCAGGGACCTCACCTTTCTCCTGGGGGCCCTTGGATCTAGTGGTGCAAAGTCCTAGCCACTCAGGCAGTGAGTAGAGCACAGATCTGAATCCTTAGCAGCACCTTTGGGAAAGGTGCCAAATTCAGACTCTTAAAAAAGGAGCAGAGTGGCGGGTAGGGGGGAACTTACAACAACTCCAGCTTCCACAAACCATGAGAGAGCCTACTAGGCAAAGAGATGAGTTGTTACTTATTTCAGTTTTGTTTTATAATGAACCACTCCAACATGTGACTTAAACCACAAGTTGTTTTTTCTCCCAGTTCTGTGGATTGACCAGGTTCCATTGGAGAGTTCTCCTTTGAGGTCTCTCATAGAGTTGCCAGCAGATGGTGGGTGAAGTTGAAATCATCGGAAGGTTGACTGGGCTAGACATTCAGGAGAACTTCTTCACTCACTCATCTGTCCTTCACTGATCCTCCATAGGACCTCTCTCTACCATAGCCTGGACTTCTTCCATGGAAGCTCAGGGCACCAAAACCAGGAAGCAGGAAATGCCAGACTTCTCAGAGTCAGGCTCAAAGCTCGCATATCACTTCCATCACATTCCATTATTCAAAGCTATCTCATGCCAACACAATTTAAGGGAGTAGAGACCTAGATTCCTCCTCACCACTGGGGGAGTGGCAGGGCATACAAAAGGGAAGGAATTAAAGGCGGCCATCTTTGTGGGCAAGCTACCACCACAGGAAGCAAGAATTCTTTGGAACAGAAGGAATTCTCTCTGCCCAGTTGGCTCTGAGAGAGGTGCCTCCCCGCTGCTCTTGGGTGGCCCAGCAATTGAAACAGCAAAGTAAAATTTGAGCAAATATGATTGTGTAAAATATTGGGGGAAAAACTTAATAAACTCATCTCACCCTCGGACTTCAATCAAGCCGATGAAAAAAATAAAGATACA
Source organism: Marmota marmota marmota (assembly GCF_001458135.2). NCBI lineage: Eukaryota > Metazoa > Chordata > Mammalia > Rodentia > Sciuridae > Marmota > Marmota marmota. The sequence continues at coordinate 4,126,735 of NW_025999977.1, read as the reverse complement.
GAGGCTTTCATCTAATCCAAAGGTGATTAATGGAGAATTTGTTAAAAGCAGTCTTCAAATAGAGAATTCACATTATTTTTTTTTAATTTGTAAAAACTGACGATAACTGAGGCCACAAAAAAATAAAACTGAAAAAAAGAATAAAGTGTAATTTTTACAGGCCACATTTTCCCATCATACTCCTCTCCCCCCTCAAAAAGGCTGCAAGTTAGCAATAAGAGATTTAAATTTGTCTTTTTAAAAAAATGACTTAGAAGTCTTAAAACATTTTCATAAATTGCTGTCAGGTCTAAGGAGAAATCAAAACTGCAATTCACTGGGATTCTAGAAAATATTCACAATTGGAACATCATAAAAAAAACTTGTGGGATTTGTAAAGGAATCATATTTTAAAATTCTTTCATTATTAAACAAGAAAAAATGAAAACAAATGAAGTAAGCATCAATTATAATTTAGAAAAATAATATGAAACAAATATATAGAAAGCAGAAGCAAAGAATCTATAAATATAAGAACAAATTAATGAAAACAAAGAGAAATTTGGCACATTTCCCAAAGAAAAATTAGTCTTTTAAAACTTCTTTGGAAATACCAATATCATTCATAGATATTTGAAAAACAGATCAAAAAACTAAAACACATAAAGAGTGTCAAAAGGGGTATTACCACAAATAAAAAGATTTGTTTACCTGTAAGAATTTCCTGTGTACAAAATACAAATCTATTATAAGAGACAATATATTATGGGAAGACTCAAGAAAAAATATAAAACCTAAATAGGGCAATACCTTTGACAAAAATATTTAAAGACTTCAAAGGACTGCAATCTAGAAAAACTGCCTGTTTAGAAATTTTTTGAAATTTATGCTTTTAATGTACCGGTAATTCTTGTGCTATTTCAAAAATATACAACATATTAAAAGATAGAAACCTTCCCATTTGTTTTATAAAGTTGACATAACCCTGTTGACAAATAGTACACCACAAAAGGAAAATGGCCAATCTCACCTATGAAACTGGCCACAAAAATCCTACATTGAAGATTAGCAATTGATTCCAGAACTTTTCTGCTTATTTCAGAAATGTGCAGATAATTTTTATTACAAAAATTTATAAAATTCTTCATAATAGTAGGTCAAAATAGAGAAAAATAGGATGATCTTGATTGATATAAGAAAGATACCTGATGAAGTTTTAAAATTTTTTTTGGGGGGGTTACTGGAGATTAAACCCAGAGGCACTCCACCACTGAGCCACATCCCTAGCCCTATTTTGTATTTAATTAAAAGATAGGGTCTCACTGAGTTACTTAGCACCTCGCTTTTGCTGAGGCTGTCTTTGAATTCGCGATCCTCTTGCCTCAGCCTCCCGAGCCGCTGGGATTACAAGTGTGCTCCTCAATGCCCAGCATCTGATGAATTTTAAAATGGTACTTTTCAAAACTTTCAACTGTGAACAGAAAATTATTTTATTAATTTGAATTTTAAAAATTAAAGTTTATCTTGTTTATATTAAAAGTTTTTTGAGTTTTTCATTATTTAAACTCTTAAGCTAGGAATTGAAAGATATTCTTAACACAAGTATGCATATCTAACTACTTTATTTATGAAATAACTAAAGACTAGAATAAGGTAAGGATAGCTGACATCACTTCTGTTATTAAAAAGTTAGCCATTCTAACCTATGCAATAAGACAAGAAAAATAAGAGATGAGTGTTAGAAATTAAAAGATTATATCAAAGAAAAAAATATTCAATACAAAAATATATATACTAATACTAGGATATCAACATAGATAAAAATTAAATTTAATAACAACAAAAATAAAAGAAGTCTAGAAATAGAATTTTAAAAGTAGGCTGACTAGGCCAATGTCTCTACAAACAAAACATCAATGAATTATAGACTTTCTGAAGTTTTCATCCATCTGGGGAGAACTTACATCACAACATTGAACTTCATATCTTTTTTTTTTTTTTTGGCATTTTTTCCTAAAGCTCCCACCAAAGTTTCTATGATCTTCCTAAGCATGCTAACCTTCCTTTTTTTTTTTTTTTTTTTTTTTTTTTTTTTTTTTT
>NW_025999977.1:4111700-4118142 GCF_001458135.2 Marmota marmota marmota | reverse complement strand
AAAAAAAAAAAAAAAAAAAAAAAAAAAAGAATCTGGAGGTATAGTTTAGTGGTAGAACATACAAAAGGCTCTGGATTCCATCCCCAAAAGAAAGAAAGAAAAAAGAAAAGAAAAGAAAGAAAGAAACCACACATCTTTCCTTGAATGTGCTATTTATAGATGAGAAACTATAATAATATAAAAGTCCACTTTCCCTAATTTGATCCATGAATTAAATTATTATGAATAGCTAAAGTGGTAGAATAAACACTGAGAATAATGAAGATAATCTTGAAAAGGAAAAATAAATTTATTCTTATGATATAAATATTAAAATATATTATAAAACTATAATACTTGGAACTCTGCTGCTATAGATATGGACAGATACATTGGAAATATGGAACAGAGATGCCAGAAACTAATATAAGAACTAATGAGAACTTACCATGTGATTAGGATAACATTAAATTGGTTGGAAGATGGTAGATGGGATTGGCACAATTGGTTAACCATTTAGAACAAGATGAATTATAACTGACTTCATATCTCTTACCTTTTACCAAAATATATTCTAGATGATGATAATTAACATTTACTGAGTACTTTTATGTGTCAGACACGGTTCAAAGTTATTCATAGTTTCAATTAATCCTCATGATAATCTTATGAGACAGAACCAGTTATTTAACCCCATTTTATAGAAAATTTTAAAAATGAAGTTAGCCAATCCCCCCCCAAAAAAAAAAACAAATTGCAAATATTTTCTCTGATGTAAGGTGACTGACTCATAGTGGGATAGGAAGGGGGAGCATGAGAGGAATAGATGATCTCTAGATAGGGCAAAGGGGTGAGAGGAGAAGGGAGGGGGCAGGGGGTTAGCAATGATGGTGGAATGTGATGGACATCCTTATCCAAAGTACATGTAAGAAGACATGAATTGGTGTGAACATACTTTATAACTTTATATACAGAGATATGAAAAATTGTGTTCTATATGTGTAATAAGAATTGTGATGCATTCTGCTGTCATGTATTTAAAAAATAAAATCATTTTTTAAAAAAAAGAAAGAAAAGAAAATTTACCAAAAAAAAAAAAAGAATAAGGTTAATTTTCCAATACATCACAAGTTTTGGATCCTAGTAGTTTGGCTTTAGAGACTATATTCTACAAACATAGAAAAATGAAACTATAAAATAACTAGGAAAAGAAGAATAATGAAGGCCTCCCCTCCCCCAATATTAGGAATTGAACCCAGGACCTTGCATATACTGGACAAGTGCTCTATCACTGAGCTACTTCCCTGGCCTCAGAAAGACTTTCTAAAGCATATGCAAAATAGACTCTGTGGATTGATATAAATGACCATCCCTACAAAAATGTTTATATTCTAAATATCAAAAAAATACCCTGAGGGGGCTGGGGCTGTAGCTCAGTGGTACAGCACCTGCCTTGCTCTTGTGAGGCACTGAGTTTGATCCTCAGCACCACATAAAAATAAATAAAGATATGTGTCTATACCATGAACAAAATCAAAAGGCAACTCACAAGCCAAAAAAAAAAAAAAGTAGCTTACATAGCAAGATTTCATCATTACTCCTATTACACTATAAAGAGCTCTTAAAATCAGGCTGGGGATGTAGCTCAGTTGGTAGAGTGTTTGCCCTGGGCTTAATCCCCAACAACCCCCCCACACACACACACAAAGAGCTCTTAAAATTAACAAGAAAAGCAAGATCAAAATCTCAATAGAAAGTGGGCAAAGTGTGTGAGCAAGCAAGTCATTAAGGGTGAAGAACAAAGGATTAACGAGCAGATATCTAAACAGCATTTCATCTCACCAGTAATGAAAAAACAAAGTTGGACATAATGATACATCCCTTCTGAGGGTTCAGTTGGAAGAACTTCTGATTATAAAATTATCAGGGAAACAGAAGCTACCATAAATAGCATTGGGGCTAAAAATGAATATTTCTTTCTTTTAGAAGAAAATTTGATGGTATAATCCAAAACTATTAAAATGTGCATAGATTTTGACCCAGCAATTCTACCTTAAACATGCATCCTAAAACTGTTGATGGATGTATGAAAATACTCATTCATAGGTGATTTTTATCACAGCATTGTTTATAATGAAGACAAATTAGAATTTTAATGTCTAACAATTAAAATTTAATAACTGCATTTGGTGCTTCCATGTGATAGAAGATTATGCAGCCATTGAAAACAGCAGGGGAGACATGGTCCGAGCATTTATTTTTTTATTTTTTTTATTTTTGTACAGGATGATCCCAATTTTGTACAGGATGATCCCAATTTTGTAAATACGTGTGTGTGTTCTGAAAAACTAAGCACAAAATGTTAATTCTTACTGCTATTACTTAAAATTCTTTTCCCTTCCTCTTTTCGTTTTTGCATTTTTCCAAATTTTCAACAAATATGAAGCTTTTAATCAGATGAAAAAGGGGGATTTTATTGTTAAGTTATATCTCAGGAGTAATTCTTGACAAACCTTATGTTTATACATGTCCGACTAAAGACATGCCATTTTTATTTCTACCCATTCCTTCATCTTTCTAGTTTCCTCATGTTACCAAATATTTCCTTTGCGCTTTCATCTTACCCTTAGTTTTGGCATCCAAAGACGTTATTATGGAAAGCATGCCAACATGTGTGTCAGCAGAATGAATCAAATAACCAAGCTCTGCCCTTGGATCTTTTTCCATGGACAGAACATAAAAGGCGAGCTAGATAGGAGGCTTAGAGAGAGGCCAAGTTTGAGGTGGAGAAAAGAGAGCTGAGAGAAGGTTCCGGAATCACAATTCACAACACACCATCTCTTTGCCTTGCTCTGGCTTCAGTGTTGGGGAGGAGCCAAGGCAGGTGGCTGTGCCATTTTTGTCTCTGTTATAGAATTAGGCCTCTGACATGAATGCTGTTGCTAGAAAAGCCAGAGTGTGGTCAGGTTTTATTTCAAATGATTGACTGAGGCTAAGGTGTAGGGTTCAAAGAAAGAAAAGGACATGGGATAGCTGAGAGAAATGTAGTTCAGGGGCCAGTTCATGCTGAGGACGTTGGATATTATCCCATAGAAGATGGGGAAGTGTTGCAGGGTTTAAAGAGGCAGATAGCTTTGAGTGTGAGAGGGTGTGTGAGTGTGTATGTATGTGTGTTTTATATGGAAACCAGTATATCAATGTAGAAGGGAAAGGCTGAGGGCAGAAGACTAGTTTTCTTGGTGGCTTCAGTTTTAGAAGATGAGCAACAGTGAAAGTTGGAGGAGCTCGTGGAAATGAAGGATCTTTCAGAAGTAGAATCAGAACTTTCTCTGCTTCTCTCTGACTGACAGAAGAATGAATCAAGTCCCCACTTACATTCCCTCTCAAAAAATCAGTTCTAACTGCCTGTCTGCCTGCCTATCAGTTGTGGTCATTCTAAATCCTCTTATTGGCCTAGCTCGGGTTAAGTGTCCACCTCTGGTCCAGTCAATGATGGCCAAGGTCAGGGTCATAGATCACAAATATGGTTGCTGGGGTCAATCTGTTTGAGGTCATTTGACTATTGTCTGTTTCTATCTCTAGACTATATTCTTCATGGGGGCAAGCACATTAACACTTTCTTATCACTGTCTACAGTAACTTATGAGATATCTAGGACATAATTGACACTTGGAAGCCACTGATCAAAAGGACGCATGCACTCTGCATTAACAAATGAAAAGAATTATATGCAGGTGAGAAGGCACTATTAAGTCGCCCAATCCAGGCCTCCATCCTCTCATCACTAGAGCACCAACTTCAGCAGATTACGTCAGTTGCCTTCAATAAGCCAGTGATCTTTTGTGGTCTAGCCTGAGAACTGCCCCCACCTACAAGAGTGACTTAAATTAGGAACTATGCTCCTAATTCCAAACAACTGGCTTGTGAACAAACTTTGGAAACCCCATCCATTTGTAACTTGAGAAAGACCTATAGCCCTCCAAAGAAGGCAATCAATGGGAGAACTAGGCCATGGAGAAAAAAGGTATTTGTCAGAGGAAACTTGGCATATATATTATGCTTTTTCCATCTAATTATTTTAGTATTCTCCCTGTGCAATCCAATTTCCTTAAATGACCTCTGTTCATAGGAAACTATTTGGTTTAATCTGTGGGAGCCATGGCATATTTTTAACCATCTCCGAAGGCCAGCTCCCTCTCCACTGAGCGTGCCTGATACCCAAACAGATGTTTCATAACACTCAGCACACATGAGCTCACCCCTGGCTAGTCCTTTGCACACAATCAGCCCAGAGCTCTTCTCCCACAAACCCAAATTCAGAGACCGGATCGGACCTGAATCCTCACCACTGTAGCATAAGAGCAGAAGGTGAAGCTTCCAATTTTGAATGTCCAATTTTTCAATATTTCCCAAATCAAATGAACAACTGGGAAATATGCAATACAAAGAGTTAGCCAAACTAAGAAATACAAAAAGATGTGCAAACTGGCTGCCCGAGAAGAATTCAAATTAATATATCCAAGTGAAGGGTTCCAAAGCCACTTTATTGTTGGTGGAATCATAAAATATTAGGGCTGAAAGGTCTTGGACACCATCTAGCTAGTGCAACAACTTTATTCTACAGATGAAGGAGATGAGGCCCAAAGAGAGAAAGTGTCTTGCCTGAGGTTCCAGTGGACGTCGCTGGCAGATCACTTGCTAGCCAACCCTTAGGAAGACCACAGTCTCAAGCTGCCAGTCTCCTTTCTGCTCCCTGGAGCATCAATGTCTGCAGCCAAACCTGGGAAGGAGCCAGAACCTGGTCAACAATCCCAAGTCTGCCATAGTGTTTTCAGAGTGTGTCCCCTCTGATCTGGGGTCAGGGTTTTATGGAAGGGCCATTTTCTTTGGAGTATGAATAAAAAGTAATCCAAAAAGTACTTTTAAAGGTAGCATGTTAACATTTGAAATGTGAAAAACAAAGGGAGCGCCTAGGATCCTTGAGGCGCCTCCATTAAGAGCCTAGAAATGGTCAAAGAGGACACTGGGAGGAACTTAAGGATCCTTAAACTCATAATCGGGTTAAGGGACCCTTGAAATTTTGAGAACGTAAATTTACAGAGGAAATCTGAACTTTCTAAGAAATCTTGCTCCAACTCAGAGACCCGCAGGTCTGGGAGCATCGTTTGTTGAGTGCCAACTTGAACTTTGCAGCACTAGGTTCAAGAGGAGACCTTGAGCATGCCTCAGAGATGTTCACCAATCACAGTCAGTGAGAAACAGTCAGAGAACAATACCAAGTGCCATGTTCACATTCTTTCATTGAACAAGTATTTATGGACGGTTTAGGATGGGCCTGGCTAGACTCCCTGCCGGAAAAGAATAAGAAATTACCTGAAAGCTGTAAGCAAGGACCAGATCACAAAAGGGTTACACATGCTATTGGAGGTGTTTGCATTTTATTTTAAAGGCATTAGGATCACATTGGTCATACTGCAACCTGTACACTCAGAATAATGAGAAATTATACCCCATTTGATTCAAATGTATGATATGTCAAGATCATTGTACTGTCATATGTAACTAATTAAAATAAATTTTAAAAATTAAAAATTAAAAAAATAAGGCATTAGGAAAGCCATTGAAGAATTTTGAGCTAGAGAGTAATTTATGGACTTACATTCTGGAAATTTCTCTCGACAACTGTGTCAAGAGCTGATTGATTGTGCGAAGTGCTATATTGTGGGATGATAGCTACAAGTCCTTCAAGAAATTGTTTGTACTTATCATCAATATCTAAGTTAATACAGTTAAAAAGGAGATGAATTCCTAAGGCAAGTAGAATTAAGTTTTAATCCCACTCAACCTCTTCCTGACTGTGTATGTAGTCTTTGGCAAGTTATTTAAATGGGTATGAGACCTGTTTTCTTCTGTACAATCAAGATGAGGATACTCAGCACATACGGTTTTGATAATAAAGAAGATGGTGTATCTGGGACATTTCTAATAATCCTCCTGATCTCTTAAGAGATACTGCATTTCTTCTTAGAATTTTATCAGAGTATTTTGTTGCTAATGTGTGAAAATAATCAACATTCATGCTTTTTAAGTGAGGAAGGCAAGGTAAACTGAGGTCAGAGCCGAATCTTGGATCTGAATCAAACCACCCAAAAACAGTACTGTTAACTGGGTTCCAAAGACCAATGTTGTGAAGCGAGAGCTCCAATCATCCTAGCAACCTTTTAACCAAACACTGGTGCAGATTTGCTGGCATATATGACATCGAGAACATCTGGCCTTTCTATTATCCTCTCACAAGCAAAAAATGATGTCGTGTAAACTAATCTTTAGGCCAATTATATGGTCTAAGCGTTACAGCGTTTGTGTTGGCGCCTCTGGCACCAGGTTTTAAGAACTTAATTTGCAGCCACACCCTTCTTATGGAGACCTTGTGTCTTACTGTAAATTGCCCCCCCATCCCCCC
>NW_025999977.1:4103721-4108815 GCF_001458135.2 Marmota marmota marmota | reverse complement strand
CCCCACCACCTCCTATCCCCTCCCCCCCTTCCACCCTCCCACCCCTCCTCAGGCTCCTCCTCCCAACAGGGCACCACCCCCCTCCCGACCTCCTCCAAGGCCTTCGGTCTAGAACCCAAAGTCCAAGCTCTGGGCTGTCTCAGAAACTTCGGGGAGGAGGCTCCTCTGTGCTGTTAGAACAAGTCTCTCCAGCTAAAGGAGATAGTGGTAATTAAGCCCACTGATGTTCACACACTTTAAAAATTGGTTGGTGATGCCAATACACTGACAATTGTGATCGCCGGAAAGAAATAGAAATATTGTGATCTGTGGAAAGAAACAGAAACATTGAATTGCCTGAAAACAATCATGTTGCAACTGCAGCCACATTTATAGCCAGCCACCCATCGCCTCTGGAAGGTTCCAGAGGCAGTGAAACTGCCAAGATGCTCTCAGCAGGATTATGTCTCACGGAGAACAGAAGGAAAATGCTGAGCAAAATGCAGAGACAGATAAGAAAAGACACTGCTGGGTTTCTCAATGCCACCCTCCCTCTTCCACTCCACCTCAGTGACTTGACCCCGAATCCTTGGCCTAGGAACCAAGGAATCCTCACCCCTGTGCACCGCTTCGGAAGGTGGAAACCTTTGCCTGCAACTTTGGAAACACATGGAGTCCCCGGGGTGACAAGAAACTCAACATCAGACAGGTACCCAAAAGGATGTTCTCCTGGGATTTACAGATGTATAAAAACATATGCCTTGTTCTCCTTTCAAGTTCTCCCAGTTTCTTTAGGTGAGGAAGGGAGCAGGTATTTACAGATGGGAAAGAGAATGTTGCCATGTTGATGAGTAAGTGAAATCAGTCGAGTGTGTAGGCAGGGGAGTATCAATGGGAGCATCAGACAGTTTCTAAAACCCACAGGCCATCAGTAGCTAGAGATGGGTGGCTTTGGCCAGATGTGATCCCCTAAATCAACAGACTATGGCAGAGCAACCTGTTAATGACTCATGTTGAAAATCAAGCTTTGGCTTTGGTTTAAATCACTAGAGATAGGATGAAGTGATTGAACCTATTTTCCCGAGCCAAATGAGTTGGATCTTCCAAAACAGCATCATTAGCACCTACCACATGATATCACTGGTTTTGGGTTTTGGTTTTGGTTTTGGTTTTTACTTTTTCTTTCTTGATAAAGATATGTCAAGGTAGAGCTGAGAGACCACCGTCCTGACATAAGGAAATTATTCCCAGGTTCTCAAAAAAAGATGTGTGTAGATGCAAATCTATTTCTCCTTGGCTTTTCAATATGCTCACAGATAACATCGCTGTTCAGAGAAGGGAACTACACAGGTATGCAACATAGAAATGCTCTGCCTGAAATACCCACCATGCCTGGGACCCACCCATCTCTCCAGGTCTTTCTGAATCTGCTTAATCAGTAAGCCTTGTAGTCACTTGCTAAACATTGAGTTGTATCACCCACAGGTAAAAATAGGTCAAAGACCTGCTCAAAATGATCTCCCCCTCCAGCTTTCCACAGGTCCTCAAAGTTTGTCCCAACTCCCTCATATTCTTAAAATTTCTCTGGAACAAAACAGAAAATATGCAATTAGTGCATTGGGCTGTGGTCTCCAAAGATCCCTGGAGAGCTCATTAAGCCAGCCTCATTCCCTCACCTAGCATAGAACAGAGGTGTTGGGCCAGGAATGTATTCCGTCAACACCAGTTCTTGTGCCCATGAAGACATTGCTGGTCACAGCACTATTGCGCATTCAATGTAATGACTTCTTCACAATCCTTCTCAAGTCACAACTCTGAAGACCTGCCACTCACTAGTCAGAACTGAGAATGATAAACCCTATTTGCATCCCTATCCTAGAAAGCCAGAACACATAGGGATTGTGAGGGGGAACCGGAAGCCCATCAGCATAAAAGGTACAGTCAGGAAAAGTAGACCTAGGAGAGTGAAGGTATAGTGCCAACACCAAACTGACACTTCCAAGCTGTACCACGGCTGCCACTTCAGAGGTGGTCTTCAAGACTTAGGAAAGCAAACCTTCTCCCCCTCATCCAACCTTACTGCATTGTCTATTTTTAGAACACAAGGCTTCCCCTTTAGTGTAGTCCCTCATGAAACAGGGGTCACCGCCACCTGCAGTGACATAACTGGGCCCCAGAAAACCATTCCTTAGACGAATGGGTTCCCTGGGCTCACAGCATAAAGATTTTGAGCCCATGGCAGCTGTTTTGACTGCTGGCAGTACAAAACAGCCCACCCCCACACCACTACCGCATGACTCATGCGGCCTTCAGAAAGTTCAAGCCAAGTAGCTGACATTGTTGTGCCTCAAGATGGCGGGCCTCAGGTGAGAAGGCGATTTTCAGGATCTCAACAGCATCCGCCAGATGCCCCTGTGCAGTTTCCAAGAGGTTGTGGCGACATTGTTTTGATGAAATAGGGAACTGCCAATACATGCTGACTTTCAAAAGGATCAGCAGGGTTTGTTCTGAAAACTGACCCATCAAATCATCCCTAGTCATTCAGAATTACAGTTAAGAAGGAGAAATTTCTATACACTGTATGAACAAGGTAATACTCTTGTAGTAGGCTGTTACAGGCAGGAAAATTCTTCAACTGGCTTACAAAAAAAAAAAAACTATCAGTTCTGTGTCATTCCCTGTGAAAGACAAGAGACTTATGACTGTGATCAGGAAACTGCACAAAATTATTGTTTCAAGCCCCGTGTTATTGTCCTTACGAAGTTTTCTTTTTTATATAAAAGCCAAATTTTTGTTGTACATATTCGTATTCCATGTGTTAGATGGAAGCATTTCCTATCCAGTGTGAATAAAAAGAACAGTTGTAGTAAATTATTATAAAGCCAATGATATTTCATGGCAGGTTTTTCTACCAAGCTGTGCTTGTTGGTTTTTCCCATGACTGTATTGCTTTTATAAATGTACAAACAGTTACCAAAATGACGAGACCCTTGTTTGCACAGCATTAGTAAGAAGCTTGCTAAGAAGTGTGGTTCCTCCTGTTGACATCCAGATGGCAGTTTCTTGCCTGGAACTGGGTAACACACTTCAGTGAGACCCAAGGTCTCTCTTTTACCAAGATCAAGAGCAGGGTTGGTGGATAAATTCATTAATAGTCTTGGATATCTAGCCTTGGGTAATCTCATTGTAAATGTGATTAGAATGAGCAGAGATGATCTTGAATTGTCATGTATATACTAGGTTGCAAGCAGTTTATCAGATGGGGGATAATCCATCAAAAAATAATAATTATGAATTAATAAGCAACGGTTTCGGTCCAGTGCCAATTCAATTTAAAAAATTAATGCTGTGTAAAATGGGTTGAATTAGTTTGCAAACTATATAAAGATATAGAAAGCAAAAAGCCTGTTAATGCACATGAGGTGGGAATGGAGTGTTCTAGTCAATTGCCTTTCCTAGTTATCTGAGCTCTGCTATATTATCATACTTGGATAACCAATTTAAAAGAATTAGAATATGAGTTTTTAAATACACTTAACATTAAACTCTTCTCTTTCTTTTTCTGTGATAATTCAGTTATGGATATTCAGTGTCATTGTTATAAAAATTTAAAAAAAAAGTTATCACTGTACCATGCTGTAGGAGACTGGGCTGAACTTGTATAGTGACAAACCCTGCTGGAAATTGCTTTTTTAAAAAAAATAAAAATAAATTCCTAAAATCAATTCTTTTGCTGGTTGTGTGTTATAAAAATAAAATGCAGCCCATTGTAATAAAATAATTGTCAGTTGGTACATTAAATTACATTTCTCAAATTATTTTATACCCTTCACGAAACTCAACTATTTTGATTACTGTCATTTCTTTCAACATTTAAAATATTCTTTATTTGGGCTGGGGTTGTAGCTCAGAGGTAGGCACGGGATTCAATCCTCAGCACCACATAAAAATTAATAAAGGTATTATGTTCATCTAAGACTAAAAAAAAATTAAATATTCTTTATCTATGGTAATGATTTTCAAATTAAAAAAGTAATCCTTACTAAATGAAACAATAAAAATAAAAAAGAACAGAAACACGGACAAAAAAAATGTACTCTCTCTCTCAATGGAATATCACTCAACATTAAAAGAGAACAAAATGATGGCATTTGTAGGTAAATAGATGGAGCTGGAGAATATGATGCTAAGTAAGCCAATCCCAAAAAAACAAAGACTGAATGTTTTCTCTGATAAGTGAATGCTGATCCATAATGGGGGTGAGAGGGGAGCATGGGAGGAATGGAGGAACTTATGGGGAGGAAGGGGAATGGAGTAGGGATGGGGGTAGGCAAGGTGGTGGAATGAGATGAGCATCATTACCCTAGGTACATGTATGAAGATGCGAATGGTGTGACTCAACTTCGTATACAACCAAAGAAATGAAAAATTGTGCTCCATTTGTATACTATGAACTGAAATGCATTCGGCTGTCATGTATAACAAATTAGAACAAAAAAAATAAATTAAAAAAAAAACAATGTACTCTGTTAGGATTATGTTTGGTGGCCAAAGCAGGAAGGTAACTATGATTCTACTGACAGAGTCCAGAGATTTGCAGCTGTCCAAGAAACCAGATCGCATTATAGATAATGCTGTAGTAAATACTTAAAATATTTTTATTGTTTGTGCATTTATGATACAACTTAACTGTATTCCTCTTAACAGCTTCATTTCAGCTCCTCCATTCAAATTTTTCATAGGGAGAAGAACATTTCTTACTAGCTCCTGAATTTATTTATTATAAGGGCTCATTAAGCATTGAATTTATTTTAATTGGAATAAAACCATCTGTAAACAGAAAGTCATGCCATAATTTTTTCCAAAATTTCATTAATATTCACTTTAATATCTTTGGGCATGTGCACATTTTTAATTGACATCCTTTTTTAAAATTTGTTCTAATTACTTATACATGACAGCAGAATGCGTTTCAATTCATTGTACATAAATGGAGCACAACTTTTTGTTTCTCTGGTTGCACTGATGTAGAGTCGTACCATATGTGCAATCATACATGTACCTAGAGTAATGATGTCCATCTCATTCCACCATCTTTCCTACCCACCCCCCCCC
>NW_025999977.1:4073793-4102622 GCF_001458135.2 Marmota marmota marmota | reverse complement strand
AAAAAAAAAAAAAAAAAAAAGTAAAAAGTGAAAAAAAGACAAATACAAAAAAGCAGTTCTCCTGTTAAGCTCAAGAGGAAGTTCCTTGCTTTCAAATCTGTTTAGGAGGATAAGCCTTTCTAAGTCTCCTGTGCCACCTCTCAGGCCTCCTTTTCTGGTGTTTTAAAGATATGGAGCACATTTTAAAATTAATTAATTAATTAATTAAAATGAGGTATACATGACAGCAGAATGCATTTTGCTTTATTGTACACAATTGCAGCACAACTTTTCATTTCTTTGATTGTGCGGGATGTAGTATCACAGCATATATGTATCTAGGGTAAGGTTGTCCATCTCATTCCACCATCTTTCCTGACCTCATGCCCCTTCCCCAACCTCCCTCACCTTTGCCCAATCAAAATTTCTCCATTTTTTCCATATCCTATCCTGTGCCCCCACCCCCCCCGCCATTACAGATCAGCATCTACTTATCAGAGGAAACATTAGGCCTTTGGTTTTGGGGGACTGGCTTACTTCACTTGGCCTGATATTCTCCAGCTCTATCCATTTACCTGCAAATGCCATCATTTTGTTCTCTTTTAATGCTGAGTAATATTCCGTTGTGTATATGTACCACAGTCTCTTTATCCATTCATCTATTGAAGGACATTTAAATGACATTCTCAATATATGTTTTTGAGATAATCAGCTAGCAACTTAGAAGGAAAAACAAAATCTGGAGCCCCTAGCTTACTCCTTACATCAGAATAAGTCCTGGCTATATTTAAGTGTAACAAAATCATGAAGGTAAGTACTAGAAGTGAAAAAACTGTTTTGTCTATGGTACAGATTTTGAAATTCCACATATTGCTTACATGACCAATCATTTTTCTTATGAAGTCACTTTAAATACCTTGAGTAGTGCTCCAGTGTATGAAGTTAAGTAAAGAAATGAATCACCAATGAAAGGAATAAGATCATTTACTGGCTGCTCACAGTGAGCCAGAGTCTGAGACCCACAATTGTTCATCACTAAATCCCATTTTCTGTCTTCAGATAAATCTGTGATTTATGGCATATCACTTAGATAGAAAACAATCAGAATAACACTTTGCCCACGTGCACATTGTAAACAAGGTCAAGTTCACAGTCACCGAAGGCTTGATAAAAGGGTATAGAGTTGGTGTGTGCAGAACAGATGATTTTCCTTCTGATCACAGTTGTGTTGTGTTCACCGGAACCACTGCACCCCCATCCTGAAGTAAATCATAGCTAAATAAAATAAATTAGAAGTCCCACCAGGTGTCATCTTGGATGTCTCTCCTTTGTCCTCAACATTGCAAATGGTCACCAAGTTATATAGCTTCTTCCCTTCCTACTTAACTTCAGACATTTTAATTTTGTACAGCATCTCCTTTAACTACTTTTAAGAGCCATTTCACAGTGTAACATCAGCAGATAACAAGATTTTTGTCTGTCACTCTAGAGCTCCAAGCAAAGCCCTATTCAAAGAAGTTCAATTAATTGTGCACATTCAGGACTTCAACAGTCACCGTTAGTTGGGATTTTCTTGTAAACATTAAAATGGATGTAACTCTTAAATAAAACATTTCCCCTTGGTTAAGTAGTTTACATTCTTGCATTTCTTTAAGTACAAAAAATATTAGCTGTGAATGCTAAGAGTACAAAAAAACTTGACTTTCTTCTCGTGGAAAAGTTATAAAGCAAGAGAACCGTCAATCACCCATGACCAACCCTTTCCAAAAAAAATGTGTCTCCCCAAGAATAGCTTATGCAAATCTATTCAGCCTCTGCTATCACATATCTTTAAAATACAACCATTTCAACATATCTGTCCTTGTGAATGCCACTCCAACTTTGTAGGATTCGGACGGAGCTCATATCTTTTTGCTCTTAACATTTTGGAACACCTATAAATACTACAAAAAAACAAGTTTGAAATTAATCTGCATTTCCAACCAAGCTTTTGTGGAGATAAACATTTTGTATAAATCCAAAGAGTGGTTTTTGGAAGACCTAAAGGCATTTCCCTTCATCCAAAATTGCAGGAATGGGCTTCTCCTGCCTGGACTCGATTCTGTTCACTTCTTCTTGTTCCAAATGGTGGCAAAGATGGTGGATTTCACACACTAAGTGAACAAACTCATTTTGAAGGGAAGTCATGTGGGACCCAAACTCTCTCCCTGGAAAGAAACTTTCTTTACTACTTCAAGCATGCATATGTTTACAACAGATAATCCTTTCTCAAGCTAAATAGAATAGAAGGCCTAGAAGATTCTTCATTTGAGAAACATAGAAGGCCTTTTTCACTCTGGGCAAAATTGGGTGTAAAGAGCATTTGTAGGGCATTGCTAGTGTTTATGTTCTATCTATCCCAGTGAGATAATCACTACAAAGAACAAGATCTACAGAAATCCAGGGGGACTTGATCCCTCTACACTTCTCAGAAGTCTTCACTACTCCTGTGAAAGACACTGGAATAGGGCAGGTGACCTAGCTCAGTGGTAGAGTGTTGTCTGCCTTTGCAAGGCCCTGAGTTCAACCGCAGGGGGAGCTACTGAAACAAGTGCTCAGTTTTAATGGCCCCTGGTCACTCTGTTATTGTTGTTTCTGTTGATTTTCACAGCATTCTAATGTAGTGATCAGCACTTTTATATTATATTTCTATATTTGCTTTTAAGAGATCCTTATCCAATCTTGAATCATTAGTTTAAAAAAAAAAAGTTGGGGGGTATCCTGTCTAGGCATTATGTCCTAGCATAATTGACTTAAAAAATTTTTGTAAGTTCCTTAGCAAGTTAGACATCATGAAAAAAATTCTTAACCTCATAAAAAGTAGCCACCAGAAACTACAGAAAATATTCTACTTAACATTTCAATATTAAAAGTATTTCCTTTAAGCCAGGTGTGGTAGCACATGCCTGTAATCCCAGCAACTCAGGAGGCTGGGGCAGGGGGATACCAAGTACAAGGCTAGTCTCAGAAACTTAGGGAGATCCTCAGCAACTTAGTGAGTGAGACCCTATCTCAAAAATTTTTAAAAGGGCTGGTTGTGCCTCAGATGTAAAGTGTCCCTGGGTTCAATCCCCAATACAAAAAAAAAAAAAAAGTATTTCCTTTAAAATCAATACAAGAAAGGGATTTCAACCATCACTATGATCACCACCTATGTTTGGTCCCAACCAGTACAATAAAGCCATAAATATTAAAAAGTAATTACAACAATGAGAAAGAAGTCATTTTAAAAAAAATCAATTAAAAATAAATAAATGATTAAAAAATGAGAAAGAAAAAAATTGTTATTATTTAGAGACAATACAATTAACTATCTAAAATAGAGTGCTTGCCTAGCATGTGTGAGGCACTGGGTTTGATCCTCAACACTACATAAAAATAAATAAAATAAAGGTATTTTATGTCTATCTACAACTTTTAAAATATTTAAAGGATAATAAACTACCTAAAAATTCCATGAGAATTAAATATTTGAACTAATTAAAGTATTATTATAACTAATTTTTAAAGACCAGTAGGTTGGCTAGGAAATGGTCAACACTAGTTAGAAAAACAAAAGAAAATTGTCCATTCATAACATGAATGGGTGTATGTGTGTGAATAAACATATTAATATAAAGAATAACATATATTGGGCTGGGGATGTGGCTCAAGCGATAACGCACTCGCCTGGCATGCGCGGGGCACTAGGTTCGATCCTCAGCACCACATAAAAATAAAATAAAGATGTTGTGTCCACCAAAAACTGAAAAATAAATATTAAAAAATTCTCTCTCTCTCCCTCTCTTCTTTCTCTCTCTTAAAAAAAAAAAAGAATAACATATAAATTGAAAACCATAAATGAAGAATCTCAATGTGCCCAAATGTCTAAATGTCATTGTGTGTGTATGTGTGTGTATGTGTGTGTGTATAACACATGTATGTGCAAAATCTGTAGGAAAACTACATATATAAAATAACTTTCATAAATGGAAAGCTATGCTACATTCCTGAAAGGGAAGACTTAATGTTGAAAAGATGTCTGTTCTCTCTTGGAATCTACAAATTCAAATCAATGTCAATTTAAGAAAAAAAAAAAACTAACAAGGTTTTTAGGTGATTTCAAATGCTGATTCTATAGAGGATAGGAAAGGCAGCAGAATACAACAGACACTAGTATGGCAATATGTAAATCAATGGATGTGTAACTGATGTGATTCTGCAATCTGTATACGGGGTAAAAATGGGAGTTCATAACCCACTTGAATCAAAGTGTGAAATATGATATATCAAGAACTATGTAATTTTTTGAACAACCAACAATAAAAAAATTTAAAAAAAAAATGGTGATTCTAAATTTTAATCAGAGCCGGGTGCGGTGGTGCATACCTGTGATCCCAGTGGCTGAGGAGGTTGAGGCAGGTGGATCTCCAGGTCAAACCCAGCCTCAGCAAAAGTGAGACACTAAGAAACTCAGTGAGATCTGTCTCTAAATAAAATCCAAAATAGGGCTGGGGGTGTGGCTCAGAGGTCAAGTGCCCCTGATACCCAGAAAAAAAATCTAAATTTTAATCAAAAAATAGACAAGCACAGCCCGTATATGGTAATATAATGGAACAATATTCAGAAAAAGACCTGTAAATATATGGAAACTCAGTTTCTGATAATGGTAGCATTTCCAAAGACTAATTCTTTAACAAATGACTATCTAATCTGGAAAAATCAAGTAGAATTTCTCTCTCTACTACATAGAAAAATGAATTCCAGATGGATTTTTTATAAAGAGAATATAAGAGAAATTTTCCTGCTTCCAATTAAGAGTTGCTGTGTCCATTAGTAATACTGTGTTATGAATGGAAGGTTCTTATCATCTTGCTAACCAGGTGGGTCTCATCTCCCAACAAAGATCATGAAAGGGTGGGAACAGAAGTGGAAGGGCAGAAATGAGTTGACTTCTTTATGGTTGAGGTAGGAGCAAGGAGAAAAGAAGAGTTAGGGTCTTCTCACTGCCCACCACCTGGGACTGCAGCAGGACGTGTGTTAGCAGGGACTCTCGCCTGACTATTACACACATACAGTGTCTGTGACATAGTACTTACTCCACCAATGTTAGTTGAGTGCATAAACACATAAATGAAGAATCTCCATATGTCTAAATGTTCAAGTCAACTAGTAATTGACACAGAAGTTATATCTGGGACAATGTTTTCTTTCAAGAACCAGATGTAACCAACTAGATCTCATTTCCCCAATAGCCTTTGAGCAAAAATTCCACCGTGTGAACTCTCACTGGGTGGTATAGAATGAATTCCTCTGAAAATTCATTAACTCGGTCAACTTACTGGGTGACTTTTCAATGCATACACAATTCTCCCACATTCTATGTCAGTTGAGGTCAGGTCCTTTTTGCATTTGACTTTGAAGGAGAAATAACAGTAGATGTCAGGAACTTAGGGTAGGTGCCAGATGAAAAAAAACGCCAGCACTGGCAATCATCAAGAAGAACCAATTCCAATTTGCCTCGTTTGTTTATCAAATGTCCTGTCCCAGGGCCAGAGCCCCTGCCATTCAATGAACATGTAGAACAAGACACTGGGCTTGTGTCCTGGGCTCACTGCAAAAATAACAAGAATCCAGAACCAAGGGTCAAGTTATCATGATACCTATTAACGCTTCCATAAACAAAGCAGCTGTTTATTTGAAGACTGATGCTCTGATAGTTCCAATCTGCCCCAAAGGGCTTCACTCTCTCCATCATGAGGAGGTCTTCTTTCTTCTCCTGTTGAACACGTTTTTCTGTTTAATTCAGTCACCACGACTGCTAATGTTGTTGCCTCTGACAGATCACAGAAGTGCATGCTCACTTTCCTTTTTCTTGTTTAATTCATAAACTTTATTTTTAGAATGCTTTTTGGTTCACAGAAAAATCAAGGAGGTGATACAGACAGTTCCTTTATGTTCCCACTTCCTCTCACACCGTCTTCCCTGTTATGAACAGCCTCCATTAGGTGCAGTACATTGTTAGACTTGATGAATCCTCACTGGCACCTTATGTACTGAAGTCCACAGTTGACAATTAGAGTTCGCTTTGTGCTCTATAGTTCTGTGGGAAAAAGGCATGTTTTGGCACTTGAACGTGTATCCTTTATGATCATACAAGAGCATACAGAACAGTTTCACTGCCCTAAAAAATCCCCTGGTGATCCCTCTTCCCTTCTCCCACCCCTAAAGCCCCTGTGCATTAGTTAGTGTTCTCTGGAGACAAAATCAAAATATATGCATATCTTTATGCACATGAGAGGGAATTTATGAGGGAATTAGCTTATGCAATTCCAATGGCTAAGAAATCTTACCACAGGTCATCTCAGGGATGGAGACCCTGAGATGCTGGTAGTATAGTTCAGTCCAAGTCAGAAGGCCTCAGAACTGTAGAAGCCAAGAGTGTAACAACTCTCAGTCCAAGACCAAAAGCCTGAGAACCTGGGGAGAGGGTTTCTGATCAGAGTCCTAGAGTTCAAAAGCCAGAAAGCCTGGCAGAGGTAGTTGCCACTGATCATTGGGAAGGAGATGGGGCCTGTTTTTCACTTAGGGAGCTCAAATGATCCACTATGGTGGGTCTTAGGGCTTCCTGTGCTCAGTTTTAGTAGGAAATAGGCAAGAAAAGCAATGATGGCTTAAGAAACAAGGCTCAGGCACCACAGGAATAAGCATCCGGGTGACCCCAATCAAGCACGCCATCTAGACCAGTAGAGACACTGGCTGAGAGCAAAAAGACAGAATGAGTAGAAAAAGAGGAATGAGGAGCATACATTCTATCTTAAGATCAACGATAGAAACAGCAGCTGTCGTTCATCCAATGAGCATCCCCTCACAAGTTTCTTGGGAAAGGAGACCAACCAGAATGCTGGAGAACAGGTACCCAAATATGGTGGCAAATAGATCTAGGTAACACAAAAGTGTGGTCAGTGAACACTGTAGTACTCTGCTCAGAGCCCCCCTCCAAGGCCAACACCTCATCTGCAAGGTGCCCACAGTATCAGCTACCAATGGTTCAGAGCTGACCCTCTTCTGAGACTTCCTCCTAGCCACAAAGGATGGCCTTGGCCAATGTTTCATGCCCCCTTCAATGGGACAGCCCAAGACCAAAGACTGGGTGATGAAAGGCTTTCAAAAACCTGATCAGTTGCCTCCGTTTGGGAAGGATTATCTCAGCTTCAGGTCTTCTTGTAGATCAGCTAAGACCTCTGCTGTAAGAGTTTTGCAGGTCTGCCTTCTCCCTTCCTCACTTTACAAGAAATAAACCTTCCTCATGCAACTCTGACTCAGTCTATTTCCAAAAAACTCAGTCTAACACAAAGTTTCCTAGCATGGGAAAATATTTGCAATGATTTGTGAAATCCTTTATACTGACAACATATACTCACTCTCCAACATTTGAGCATTTGCTAATCTCTTACTATGTGCCAAGAACCATCCCAGGCTCCTGAACATTTATTATTTCATTTAATCTTCAAGATAAGTCGGCAAGGTCAGTAGATCAGTTACAAATGTTTGGGACTATGTTATGGTTTGGATATGTCTCCCAAGGAACATAGACCCAAACATTTGTAACTGATATGTTGATATTCATGTGTGGGAACATGGTCCTCAATGTGGCAGTATTGAGAGGTAGTGGGACCTTTAAGAGGCCTGGCCTTTTGGGAAGTCACAAGATTGGCCCTTCTGCCTCGATTTGGCTTCCTGTCAATGTGATGTCTTGCCATTGTGCTGCCATCCACCATGAGTTGACACAGCACCATGAGTTTGACCCTCACCAGAGCCAGCACTGTGCTGTCTGGACTTTACGCCTCCAAAACTGAGTTAAATGAACCTTATTTCTTCATAAATACCCAGCCTCAGGTATTTTCGTCATGAAAAATGGGCTAATCCAGATTGCCAGGAACAGGTGCCTGAGCATGTTGGCTTTTTTTTCTGTGTGCTCTAAAGGATATACTCAATAGAAAGAAAAGTAAATGGACACTTTACCATAAACAATGGTGAGCAACAAAGCATGTTTTAAAACATTATAAAATTAAGTAACTGTTCACTGTAAAAAAAAAGTTTAAAATGTAAGAATAAAATTTTACAACATTAATAAAATTAGAAAAATTAAAAGATGTTCAGTATATCATTAACCATCAAAAATTCTCACCTTGGTCATAAAGATGAAATATATAACAAGCAACTCTGGAAGAATTCAAATAATTAAACTTAACTTTAAAAATTAAGATACCCCACTAACAATTACAGAAATACAAATTAAAACTACAGTGAGATTCCATCTCTCTCCAGTAAGAATGGCAATTATCAAGACTAATACAACAATAAATGTTGGCAAGGATGTGGGGGCAAAGGTACACTCATACATTGCTGGTAGGACTTCAAATTGGTGCAACCACTCTGGAAAGCAGTATGGAGATTCCTCAGAAAACTTGAAATGGAACCACCATTTGACCCAGTTACCCCACTTCTCAGCATATAACCAAAGGATTTTAAATCAGCATATTATACTGACATGGGGACATCACTGTTCATAGCAGCTCAATTCCCAATAACTAAGCTATGGAACCAACCTAAGAGTTCTTCAACACATGAATAGATAAAGAAAATGTGATACATATACATGATAGAATATCACTCGTCCATAAAGAAGAATAAAATTATAGCATTTGCCAGTAAATGGATGGAATTGGAGACTATCATGCTAAGTGAAATAAGCCAACCCCCCCCCAAAAAAAACTAAAGGCCAAATATTCTCTCTGATATGCAGATGCTGAGTCACAATAGAGGTCAGGGGAGGAGTGGAGGTTCCCTGGATTGGACAGGGGGGAATGGAAGGAAGGAAGAGGGAATGGGAACAGGAAAGACAGTAGAGTGAATTGGACATAACATTCTTATATTCGTATATGAATACACGACCAGTGTAACTCCACATCATGTACAACCACAGAATGGGAAGTTATATTCCATGCATATATGATATGTCAAAATACACTCTACTGTCACATACAACTAAAAAGAACAATTTTTTTTTAAAGTTAATGATGAAAAAAAATTAAGATCCTGACAAAGGAACATAAATATAATCTATACCTTCCAAATTAGCAAAGAAAAAACAAAGGGAATATAGATAGTTTTATGAGTCTAACAGAAGGCAGGAAGTGAGGAAGCTAAGAAGTACAGATCAGAGATGCTAGAATACTGAAAACAGAATTTCCCCAAGTCTCTGGGGTGAAGGGTCTCTGTGTAAATTAATCACACAGCTGGTTATGACAACTGGAAGTTAGAAGATAGAAGTGGGACAGAGGCCATGTTCCCACAAACTCATTGGCTGTTTTCTTTCTTTTTTTTTTATTATTGTTAGTTGTTCAAAACATTACAAAGCTCTTGACATATCATATTTCATACATTTGATTCAAGTGGGTTATGAACTCCCATTTTTACCCCGTATATAGATTGCAGAATCACATCGGTTACACATCCACGTTTTTACATATTGCCATACTAGTGTCTGTTGTGTTCTGCTGCCTTTCCTATCCTCTGCTATCCCCCCTCCCCTCCCCTCCCCTCCCCTCTTCTCTCTCTACCCCATCTACTGTAATTCATTTCTCCCCCTTGTATTATTTTCCACTTTCCCCTCACTTCCTCTTATATGTAATTTTGTATAACGATGAGGGTCTCCTTCCATTTCCATGCAATTTCCCTTCTCTCTCCCTTTCCCTCCCACCTCTCATCCCTGTTAAATGTTAATCTTCTTCTCCTGCTCTTCGTCCCTACTCTGTTCTTAGTTACTCTCCTTATATCAAAGAAGACATTTGGCATTTGTTTTTTAGGGATTGGCTAGCTTCACTTAGCATAATCTGCTCTAATGCCATCCATTTCCCTGTAAATTCTATGATTTTGTCATTTTTTAATGCAGAGTAATACTCCATTGTGTATAAATGCCACATTTTTTTTATCCATTCGTCTATTGAAGGGCATCTAGGTTGGTTCCACAGTCTTGCTATTGTGAATTGTGCTGCTATGAACATCGATGTAGCAGTGTCCCTGTAGCATGCTCTTTTTAGGTCTTTAGGGAATAGACCAAGAAGGGGAATAGCTGGGTCAAATGGTGGCTCCATTCCCAGCTTTCCAAGAAATCTCCATACTGCTTTCCAAATTGGCTGCACCAATTTGCAGTCCCACCAGCAATGTACAAGTGTACCCTTTTCCCCACATCCTCGCCAGCACTTGTTGTTGTTTGACTTCATAATGGCTGCCAATCTTACTGGAGTGAGATGGTATCTTAGGGTGGTTTTGATTTGCATTTCTCTGACAGCTAGAGATGGTGAGCATTTTTTCATGTACTTGTTGATTGACTGTATGTCCTCCTCTGAGAAGTGTCTGTTCAGGTCCTTGGCCCATTTGTTGATTGGGTTGTTTGTTCTCTTATTGTCTAATTTTTTGAGTTCTTTGTATACTCTGGATATTAGGGCTCTATCTGAAGTGTGAGGAGTAAAGATTTGTTCCCAGGGTGTAGGCTCCCTATTTACCTCTCTTATTGTTTCTTTTGCTGAGAAAAAACTTTTTAGTTTGAGTAAGTCCCATTTGTTGATTCTAGTTATTAACTTTTGTGCTATGGGTGTCCTATTGAGGAATTTGGAGCCCGACCCCACAGTATGTAGATCGTAGCCAACTTTTTCTTCTATCAGACGGCGTGTCTCTGATTTGATATCAAGCTCCTTGATCCATTTTGAATTAACTTTTGTGCATGGCGAGAGAAAGGGATTCAGTTTCATTTTGTTGCATATGGATTTCCAGTTTTCCCAGCACCATTTGTTGAAGATGCTATCCTTCCTCCATTGCATGCTTTTAGCCCCTTTATCAAATATAAGATAGTTGTAGTTTTGTGGATTGGTTTCTGTGTCCTCTATTCTGTACCATTGGTCCACCCGCCTGTTTTGGTACCAGTACCATGCTGTTTTTGTTACTATTGCTCTGTAGTATAGTTTGAAGTCTGGTATCGCTATACCGCCTGATTCACACTTCCTGCTTAGCATTGTTTTTGCTATTCTGGGTCTTTTATTTTTCCATATGAATTTCATGATTGCTTTCTCTATTTCTACAAGAAATGCCGTTGGGATTTTGATTGGCATTGCATTAAACCTATAGAGAACTTTTGGTAATATCGCCATTTTGATGATGTTAGTTCTGCCTATCCATGAACAGGGTATATTTTTCCATCTTCTAAGATCTTCTTCTATTTCTCTCTTTAGGGTTCTGTAGTTTTCATTGTATAAGTCTTTCACCTCTTTTGTTAGGTTGATTCCCAAGTATTTTATTTTTTTTGAAGATATTGTGAATGGAGTGGTTGTCCTCATTTCCATTTCAGAGGATTTGTCGCTGATATACAGGAATGCCTTTGATTTATGCGTGTTGATTTTATATCCTGCCACTTTGCTGAATTCATTTATTAGCTCTAGTAGTTTCTTTGTAGATCCTTTTGGGTCTGCTAGGTATAGAATCATGTCATCTGCAAATAGTGATAACTTAAGTTCTTCTTTTCCTATTTTTATGCCTTTAATTTCTTTTGTCTGTCTAATTGCTCTGGCCAGTATTTCGAGAACTATATTGAATAGAAGTGGTGAGAGAGGGCATCCCTGTCTTGTTCCAGATCTTAGAGGGAATGCCTTCAGTTTTTCTCCATTTAGAATGATGCTAGCCTGAGGCTTAGTATAGATAGCTATTACAATGTAGAGGTAAGTTCCCGTTATCCCTAGTTTTTCTAGTGTTTTGAACATAAAGGGATGTTGTACTTTGTCGAATGCTTTTCCTGCATCTATCGAGATGATCATATGGTTCTTATCTTTAAGTCTATTGATGTGGTGAATAACAGTTATTGATTCCGTATGTTGAACCACATTGGCTGTTTTCACTAACAAGCAAAGCTGTGGCAATGACAGGCTTGACATCGGCAGTTTTGCTATGCCCACCTCCAGCTGTCATGCTTTTAAAATACTGTGAATAGGTTAACTCAGAGAACAGTGAAAACAAGGTAGAATTTGCACCCTCACCTTGCCAAAGACAGAATGTTCAGTACCTTGGAAGTAGCCACTCCTTCCCCTCCCCTTCCCATCTACCTTCCTCCTGTGCTTTCTTTTCAGTTTTACCACTTGAGACATATCTCTAAACAATAAATTTGCAGTATTGCATTTAATTTGAAATTTAAATCAATGGAATTACACCATAAGTATTATTGCACCCCCTTAACATGATATTCATAAGAAACAGCCACGTTTCATTTATTGTCACTGAATGAATAAAATATTCATTATCACTATATTAATGACAATATCATTCTCTATCCTTTGCTCAATGAACATTTGTGCAAACATTGCTGCTGTTTGCAATCTTACATCGGTCTCCTTGTGTGTACATGCAAGAATGTCTCTAGAGCAGCCTTAACCAGAAGAAAAACAAGCTGAATCACATATGAGGACCACAAGTGTAATTTTAAATTGCATATTAGTTACATTTTTAAAAGTAAAACTAAAGAGGTAAAATTAATTCTGATACTATGTTTTATTTAAACCAACATATCCAAAATGTTATTGCTTCATCATGTAATAAATATATTTAAATAGATTTAAGTGAGATATTCGAAGTTTTTCCATCCTAAATCTTTAAAAGCCACTGGGTATTTTAAACTTACAGCACATTTCAGTGCAGTCTAGACACATTTCATGGACTCAGTAACCACTGTGGCTAGTGGCTACAGCATTACACAACACAACAGTTGAGTATATGCCAAAAGGTAGGATTGCTGGGTCATAAGATATGCACATTTTCAACATCCGTCAATAATGAGTATATTTTTCCAGTTATTGTACCAATTTACACTTTGACCAGAAGCCTTTTTAAGAATTCCTGTTATTCCATACCCTCGTCAAAACAAGGCTTTTTCCAAAACCTTTGATTTTTGCCAATCCTGTAGATACATACTGACAATTCATTGTAGTTTAAACTTGCATTTCTCTGGTTTCTCATGAGATCTACTATCTTTTTGAAAGTACATTGGTTATTTATGTTCCTCTTCTACATCACCATGCCTGCCAGATCTTTTGCTCATTTTTCTATAGTGCTGTTTATTTCTAGTATCTGTTTTTAAGGGAGATTATATGTTCCAGAACTAATTTTTCACAGTTATAGGTGCTGCAAGTATTTTTTCCTATTCTGTGAATTGTCTTTTCACTCTTTTCACCTTAAGATTCTTTTGAAGAAGAAATACAAATGGCCAGAAAATATTTTTTAAGTGCTTACCATTTTTAGCAGTCAGGGAAATGTAAATCAAAATTACACTTAGATTTTATTTATCTCATTCCAGTTAGAATCATCATCAAGAATACAAACAATAATAAATTCTAGTAAGGATGGGGGAAAAGGAACACTTATACACTGTTGGTGGAATTGTAAAGTAGTATAACCACTATGGAAATCAGTAGGGAGGTTCCTCAATAAATTAAGAATAAAACCAGGGACTGGGATTGTGGCTCAGTGGTAGAGCCCTCACCTAGCATACATGAGGCACTGGGTTCGATCCTCAGCACTACATAAATGTAAAATAAAGATAATGTGTCCATCTAAAACTAAAAAATATATGTTAAAAAAAGAATAAAACCACCATAGGATCCAGCTATACCACTCCTTTGTATTTATCCAAAAGAATAAAAGTCAGCTTTATAGTGATATGTTTTATAGTGATGTATGTTTATAGCAACACAATGCACAATAGCAAAGATAAAGAACGAGACTAGGTGCAACAGATGAATGGATAAAGAACGTGAGATTTATGTATATAAATATATAAATCCTTAAGTACTATAATGTGGATAGAACTTGAAAATCTATGTTAAGTGAAATAAGCCAGACTCTGAAAGTGGATAGAACTTGAAAGTCTATGTTAAGTGAAATAAGCCAGACTCTGAAAGTCAAGGGGCTTATAGTTTCTCTCATATGTGGACACTAGAGAGGAAAATGGAAACTAAGGCAGGATCCTGTAAAATTAGAAGAAAGACCATTACAGTATATGAAGGAAACCAGAGAGAAGGAGATAAGAAAGAAAAGGAGGAGTACTGGAGAATAAAATTGACCAAATTATGTTTTGAACAATATGTCACAATGAATCCCACTATTATGTATAATTATAATGCACCGATAAAGATTTAATTTTAAAAAAGATTCTTTTGATAAATGGAGAATAAAATAGTAGTTACCAGAGCCTGGGAAGGGTGTAGAGAGAGAAAATGGAGAGGATGGTTAACAGCTACAGTGGTACCATTGCATAGAAGCACAACTACGGTTGACAACAATTAATTGAATATTTCAAAATAGCTGGAAAAGAGGATTTTTGAATAGTTCCAACATAAATAAATGACAAATATCTGAGGAATAGATATGCCAATTACACTTATCTGATAGTTATCTACTGTATATATATATATATATTGAAATGTCACATTGTACCCTATAAATGTATACAATTACTATGTCTATAAAAATAAAAATGGGGCTGGGGTATAACTCACTGGCAAAGCTCTTGCCTAACATGTGTGAGGCTCTGGGTTCAATCCCCAACACTGCAGAAAAGAAGTTAATTAGTTAATTAAAAGTGAATATGTTTGGGGAAATTTTCTTCTGATAAACAGAAATGTCCTTGATTTTTAATTTAATCAAATGTATTAATCTCTCCCCATATGAATTGTGCTTTTTGTTTCTTTTTTAAAAAACATTTCCTATCCTAAGATAGAATTATTCTGTATTTTTATCTGAAAAACCTCCTATAATTTTAGATTAACAGTTATTTTTCTCTCAGAAAGTTGAAGATTTTGTTCTATTGTCCTATGGATACCATCTTGCTTGAAAAAGTCAACTGTAAATGATGACTTCACATTAATTCATCTCTACTCTCTAGTTATTTTTAAGACCTTTCCCAAATCTTCAATATTCTTCAGTCTCACTACTAAGGAGAATTTCTTTGTAGTGCTGTAATTTAATTTCACTGGGCTTCCTGAACCTGAAGTATGCAAGTACAATTTCACCAATTCTAAAAAAAACTCAGTCATTATCTCTTCAATAACTGCCTCTCCCCATCTAAAAAAGTTGTTCATGTGGGTATGGGAGTAGAATAGTAGTTACTAGAGGCTAGAGAGGTTAAAAGGGGAATGTGGGGATAGTGGTAAGTTAACAGTACAAAACCAGTTATATAAAAAGAATAAATTCTAGTGTTGTGTGGCATAGCAGGGTGATTATAATTAACAATAATATTGCATATTTCAAAATAACTGAGAGGACTTTGACAGTTCCCAACACAAAGAAATGATAAATGTTTAAGGAGATATGTATTATATTTATTATGTATTATAATACATGATACATAATATGTATTATGATTATTATGTATCTTATTATGTATCCATTAAAAATAAGACTTTTAAAATTTTTAAATTGCCTCTCCACAATCCTCCTTTTCTTCTAGAACCCTAATTGGATGTAAGTTAGACCTTCTCAATCTGTCTTCCATATCTCTTAACCTTTCTTATTTCTACCTCATTATCTCTATTGCACACTCTGGATAATTTCTTCAGATCTATCTTCCTATTTATGGGTTTATTACTTCATATGATTTTATCTTTAAGCTATCTGTTGAGCTTTTAATTTCAATATTTATATTTGTCTTCATAAAAAATTTAGTTGGTTGTTTTAGAATATGATGGTATGTCTTTCATAATCACTTGGACCTGAAATTTCCAATCACCATTTTTCTCCCTTTTGAATATGTTAAGCATGTCTAACTTACATTTTGTATTTGAGAATTTCCAAATCCAAAAACTCTACTGGCGTGATTCTGTGGAATTTTTTTGTTCCAGCTTTTGCATCCTGTTGACTCTATTGATATGTGACCATCAAAATAAAAGCCACTCCTTGAAGAAATAACTGTTCCAGGGTTGAGACACACAAAATACAAGATGAGCCTGGAATATTTTGTCTTATCTGAAAGTAAGAAAATGTCCAAAGTTAGGGTGATGACAAAAGTACCAAGTGACCAGAATAAAAAGGGGCTCTTGTTTCTCACATTTGGGAAATTTCTAACAACATAATAAATAATGGTAGTGATAGAATATACTTCTACAGAAAGAAATAAGAATTCATGAGTCCATACTGATTGGTGATTGATAGGTAGATAGGTAGGTAGGTAGATAGATAGATAGATAGATAGTCTTCCTTATAGTAGAATGTCCATAAACAAATTTAGAAGAATGAAATAATTAAAATCACACTTGGATAACCACTGTATAGTAATGACCGCCTCAAGCAAGAATAACAAATAGACATTAAAACCACTGGGCAAATGTCTGATAAGAAACAGAATATTTACATAGTCATAAAGTGTTATGATTTAGATATGTGGTGTACCCCAAAATCTCATGTGTGAGACAATGCAAGAATGTTCAGATGGGAATTAGATAATGAGAGCTGTAACCAATTAATCCATTGATATGGATTAACTGTTTGGTAACAGTAGACAGGTAGGGTAGGGCTGGAAGAAGTAGGTAACTGGGGGTCTTTGGGGTTTATATTTTGTCCTGGTGAGCAGAGATCTACCCTCTCTGCTTCCTGGCTGTCATGTCCCTAGCTGCTTTTCTCTGCCATGACCATCCACCATGATGCTCTGCCTTACCTTGGACCCAGAGCTGTGGAGTCAGCCGGCTATGGACTGAACTTCTGAAACAATGAGCCAAAATGAACTTTTCTTCCATTGAGTTGTTCTTGCCAGGGGGTTTTAGTTATCCATTTCATCACTGTGACCAAAAGATCTGACAAGAACAATTTTTTAAAAGAGGAAGTGTTATGTGGTACTCAGTTTCAGAGGTCTCAGTCCATAGATGGTCCACGCCATTCCTCAGGGCCTGAAGTGAAGCAGGACATCATGACAGAAGAGTGTGGTAGAGGAAAGCAGCTTAGAACATGATACCAGGAAGGAGAGAGAGAGAGAGAGAGAGAGAGAGCGCTCTGCTCACCAAGAACAAAATGTATACGCCAAAGGCACAACCCCCAATAACCCACTTCCTCCAGCCACATCCTGCCTGCCTACAGTTACCACCAGTAAATCCCTATTAGAGGATTAATGCACTAATTAGGTTAAGACTCTCATAACCCAATCATTTAACCTCTAAACTTTCTTGCATTATTTAACATACAAGCTTTGAGGGACACCTTATATCTAAACCATAATATCAGGTATTTTGGTTACAGCCATAAAAACGGACTAAAATACAAAGCATCTCATGAGAGATATTTATAAATTAAAAAGGAAAAGTGGGCCAGGAGTGGAGGTGCATGCCTGTAATCCCAGCATCTTGGGATGCTGAGGCAGGAGGATCATGAGTTCAAAGCCAGCCTCAGCAAGTTAGCAAGGCCCTAAGTAACTCAGTGAGATCCTGTCTCTAAATAAAATACCAAAAGAGCTGGGGATGTGGCTCAGTGGTTAAGCACCCCCGGATTCACTCCCCAGTACCTGCCCCCCCCCAAAAAAAGGAAAAGTGGTTACTTTATCGTGAAGAAACATGACAGATCCACCTTAAGCAAGTGCCTTGGTTCACCTGTGGTTTGGTTGAGTCTTCTGAGGGTTCATGTGCTAGAAACCCGGTCCTCAATGGGATGATGTTGAGGAGTGGTATGGAGTCTTTAAGAGGTGATGCCGAGTGGGCAGCAATTGGGTCCTTAAATGACCTGCCCTCAGAAGGAATTAAGTTCTTGTGAGACCTCAGCTAGTTCCACATGAGTGCATTATTGAGCTTCCTGTCTCACCATGTGATCTATCTCTCTTGCACACACTCCTGCTATGATGCCATCAGCCATGAGGCTTTCACCAGAGCTAAGCCAATGCTCTCACCATGTCTGTGAACCCAGGAACTGTGAACTGAATAAACCTCTTTTCTTTATAAAGTACCCCAGCCTCAGGCACTTTGTAATTGAAACAAAAAATGGACTAATACAGCAAGTAATTGCAAATGAAAAAGTGAAATCCTGTGCTCTGGAGATGATCCAGTGAGAGGACCCAATGTTGCTTCTGTAATGTCCTTGCTCAAAACCATGCAAGCTTAATCCAATCAAGAGGAAACATCTAGTGTAAACTGAGGGAAAGTCTATAAAGGAGCTGACTATGGAAAGAAAGATTATAGAAATCTTCCAGATTAAAGGAGATTGAAGAGACAATAAAACAAATGTAGCATGTGATCCTGGAACAGATAGAGGATCAGAAAGTTCTGTTGTGGGAAGTGGGGTTCCAGGGCACATTACAGGGGAGGATGGTGGCAGCTGCTGCTAAGGGTTTACCTGGGTGCCTGGAGAAGGCAGCCCCTGCACCAGAGGCATAAATTGTAGCAGAACATACCCAGCACCCCAGGGGACCATTCACCTTGCAAGCCTCACCAAGCCCATGGCAGACAAGGGCTAGCAGTTGCCAAGGGCAAGGGGCAAAGTGAAAATGGCCTCCATGGGCCAGTGACCCAAGTGGGAACATGAACATCCTCTCAGAGGAGCACTATACGAGTAAAGAAGAGGACCAACACCCAGCATTACCTGAAATTCTAATTGGCTTACTAATAATCCCAGCACAAGTTAGAGATCAACACACAAGAGCAAGGTTCCCTAAGCCCACCCCAAAAGGTTTGCTATGAAGGCTTGGGATGAGCTTGGGATGAGCGTGTTATGGAATAGTCAGACCCTTAAAGTCCTGGAAATTAGCTTAGGTGATGGATCCCAGGAAAAAGAAGCAAAAGAAGACAGAAAAACTTTAAGAAAATATTGCAAAAGCTAAACAACTAAAATAGCATTGAAAGATTGAACAGGCTTCGCAACCAGAAGAAAATCATTTGGAAAATTCTGCAGCTCTATAAAGACCCACTAAGATTTCGCTTTTGGATTTCATGACAGTATTTTTCTTTTTTTTTTTTTTTCTTTTTTTTTTCCTTTTTTCTTTTTTTGGTAAATAAAATCTGGCTATATGGATGAGTCATGTTCTGACCTGACCTCAATACTGTAGTAACTTTTTGGCTTGGGTATAGAAGTTTGTTGGTGGTCTGTTGAGAGCTATTATAAATTAGCATTTATGATGCTACAAAATCTTTGGAAGTGAGTGAATCCCATTCTGCAGCTTATGTACTGAAATAAAACATCCTATGGAGAAAAACATGACGAGATTGTGAAAAATATTTAAATAATCATTTTAAACGCACTCCTCTCTGGACAAAGGGAATTTAGAGTATAAACACCAGAACTATTCTCTCTGACATGAAAAGAGAGCATTGGCTTAAAACAGATATAGTATGTTAATCACTTCTTTTATCATTATTGCTTATTTCTTGGAAAAGAATTCTCTCTGGCTTTCTCAAAATAAAATAATATTAAGCAATCAGAACTTCTATTTTCTACATTTTTCTGACTTCAATCTTAATTATCAAAACAGTGTGCATTTTAACCTGTCTTCATGAAGTTTCTCCCATTTTCTTGACTATGTAGAATATCATTTCCT
This sequence comes from Marmota marmota marmota, assembly GCF_001458135.2. Taxonomy (NCBI): domain Eukaryota; kingdom Metazoa; phylum Chordata; class Mammalia; order Rodentia; family Sciuridae; genus Marmota; species Marmota marmota. The sequence continues at coordinate 4,083,013 of NW_025999977.1, read as the reverse complement.
TTATAAAACAAGTTTTCTATTTAGGAACACTGCCATTTTCTTAAAAGATAATATGTTGAGAAAGGTAACCCTAAGACTTGAAGGTTGCAGTAAAGATGGTAAATGCTGTAGTAAGAAGATGAAGGAGAAGGAGTGGGAGGAAGAGGAGGAGGAGGAGCATAAAGAAAAAGAAGGTAAGAAAAATTCTGTTGTCACTCTTAAAAAAGGCATTATTGGAGCAACTGGAAAAAACTTGAATGAGATCTGTAGATTAAATGAGAGGAGTGCCTTCATGTTCATTTTCTGAATGTTATCTTTGTACTGTAGTTTTATAAGAGAGTATACCTGTTTATCATGGTAGTATAGTTATATAAGAAAATGCACACACACACACACACACACACACACACATAAACCTCCAGAGAGAAAGATCTAGATATGGATGTAGATACAGAGAATCATAGGTGTAGAAAGACGTAGAAGTAGGTAGAGAGATGGAGACACGCAGATGTAGATGTAAAGATGAGTAACAACTATGTGGAATGTTAACCACCTTCATATGTGGGAATCTGGGAGAAAATCTCGAGGATTCTTTGTATTGTTCTATCATTTGGAACATTTCTGTAAGTGCAAAATTATTCCCAAAATAACAAAATTATGAAGAAATTAAAATTGCAGAAGACAAAGTCCAGAATCAGAATTGGAATCAGATCAGTCCTGATTGCTACGCCTGTTCATCTCCCAGAAGTGACGCTGGTCCCAAGCAGAGGGAGGCCAAGGACAGCCTGAATTGAAAGGAACCAGAATCAACAGAGCTGGAGAATGAGGTTGTGGACAGTGAGCTATGAGAGGAGAGGAAATGGGCAACAGTGGGGTACAGGCAGATGAACCACCACCAACACCTACAAAATCACAAGAACATGCTAGTTACAAACAACAGGTTAGCAGAGACCCCTGGAGAAGCAATACGCTATACAATGGTGTCCTGAGCAAGCAAAGTAGTATGTGCTGTCCAGTTTGTTAGGTCAACTTTGGATCTGGGAAAAGAAAAGGCAAACAGCTCAGTTGCAATTAAATGTAAATTCATTTGATTGATTAAGACTTGTTGAAACTCCACCAACACATATTGGTATAAATCCTGCAAATCTGTGCTGTCCAATACAGTAGTCATTACCCCTGTATAGCTGTCCTAATTTAAATTATTTAAAATTTAAAATCAGTCCCTCTGTCACAGCAGCTACATTTCAAATGATCAATAGCCACGCGTGGTTAGTGGCTACTGAATACTGTCCTGCATAGCATAGATAAAGAACATCTGTATCTTTTGCAGAAAATTCTGAACATTCTAGAATTCTACAGAAAATACTGGACATCACAACTCTAGAAGCCAAACAGCTCATCATTCAGAAAGATAGCTGTAACTTCTTGTTTCATAGTCTTTGACTCATGGAAATGTCAAGAAAAACATGGGACATAGACTTCAATAAAACCCAAACATTCCACTTCCTGTTGGATTCAATATTGGGAAAGTTCTTTGTGTCAAATAGAAGCGACTCATCGGGAAGAAATAAGAGGAAAAAGAACCTTGAGATTGTGGCAAACATTGTGGAGAGGACCTGGATATTCCTATGTCCTCTAAAGTCACATTGACTTTATGGTTGATTTACATTTTCCATCACCCTCCACCCCGCCTCCGCACTGTGGAAAATATTGGTCATGTTCCATTCATTACACGGAATGGTTTGGCAGGAATAATTCTTGACCAAGACAAAGTTCCAGTAATAACGTCTGTAATATTATCCAAGGAAGTAAGGAAATGGGCCTAAACTTCCACATTAGGAACTAAAGACTTAGAATCTTGAGTCATCAGGACTGGAAGACACTGAACTTCGGATGGCTTCATGCCCTAATTGACAAGTGATTGCCCCACTGCAAGCTGAAGTTAACACCATCTGCAATCACCAGTGGATTTCCTAAATATACTCAAGTAGAACTCAGGGTGGGGGGATGCAGAGTTTGTTACCATTTATGCAACATTTAACAGTATATAACGCATACCTGTAATCCCAGCAGCTCAGGAGGCTGAGGCAGGAGGATCACAAGTTCAAAGCCAGCCTCAGCAAAAAAGCAAGTGCTAAGTAACTCAGTAAGACCCTCCTCTAAATAAAATACAAAAATGGGGCTGGGGATGTGGCTCAGTGGTCGAGTGCCCCTGACATCAATCCCTGGTACCCCCCACCACACACACACACACAAAAAAAAAAAAAAACAGCATGAGAATAACACCATAGATTTTTAAAATAATCTGTAGCATATTTAATGAAAATAACAAACATTTTCATGGTAATAATAAACGTCAAACAGCAGTAACCTCTGGAGTTGTGGGGTGGCTCAGAGGTAGAGCACTTGCCTAGCATGTGCAAGGTCCTGAGTTAGATTCCCAGAATCACAAAAAAGAATTGCAGTGACCTCTGAAGAGAAGGAGGAGAAAGAAAGACATCAGGAAGAAAGACACGGAGCTTCAATCGTGTGTGTAAACATCTCATCTTCTTCTAGAAATCTAATGCAGGGGCAGCCTCATGTGAGAGTCTGGTAGAACTGTTGGTGGGGACAGAGTTGTCAGTTACTGGAGCCCTTTCGTGCTTCTATTTGCTTAAAATATTTCATAACAAAAGAAAAGTTTAATAAAACAAATTCTACTTTTCTCACTTGGTATTTGTGTGATCCTGAGCTTCCTTTTCTTCTAGTTGCAAATAAGACTAATATAATACCTCCTGGATGGGCTGTTGAGAGGTCAGGAGAGAAGTGACAACCTCAGCAACCAAAGACACTCTCACAGAATCAGCCCATGGAACAGACGCCTCTGGTGCACCGAGGGCACCAGGTACAGACACGGGCACACAGCCCTCACACCTTGCTCTTAAGGACGGACTGGAGTTGAGCCATTTTCCTCTGGACTGGAACCGACTGGAGGAGTGAAGCTGGATCCTGAGGCTCCAGTGAAAACAGAAGGAAGGTTTGGATTGTAAGCCTTTCTGCTTACTTTGGCTAGCCAGGCCTGCTGTTTCCACATCTGTCCACAGGTCAGGGGAAGCAAAACTATGTGGGTGTAAACATCAGCAGCAGTTTTTGCACCTCAGCACTTCAGGAACCCGGATTCGACCCTGTGGATCTATCAGGCCCGCCCACCACCTGCAGGGGCAGGCAGCCCTGTTGCTGATTAGTGACTGGAAATAGCTGAGAGAAGGCAGGCCAGCTGGGAATGGCTCCTGCCTATCCCTCACCGGCCTTCCAACCAGCCAGGTGTCCTCTCTGCACCCCAACCCTCCTGCATGCTACCTTCCCTGACACTCCTGTCCTCTGTCCCTCCTGGAGTCCTCATTTCTGAGAATGTTCCTCATTCCCTTCTGAGAACTGCTTCTTGCCTGGAGCGACCTCCCTTAAATCCCATCGTCCCAAGAACCTTGAACCTCATACCTCAAGGCCCAGAGGCGACACTGAAATCCTCCAAACCCCTCCCACCATCCATGCCCTCCACCTGGCCTCAGGAATGCCATGAACCAGATTTCCAGGCACAATTCCCATGAATTCCAATGCTTCCCAGAGTGATGGGCTTGGCTCTCTTTCTTTTTTTAAAAAATATCCCTTATATTTCATAGAATCATGTCAAAACGAACCCCAATTTTATGTATAACTATAATGCACTACTAAAAACATTTTTTAAAAAACATAGCCCACTGTGTCAATGAGACCACTGTTATTATTTTTTATTGGTTCTTTTTAGTTATGCATGACAGTAGAATATATTTAGGCATCTCATACATACATGGAGTATAACTTCCCATTTTTGTGGTCACACATTGGCTTTCTTTTCAGACCATATATTCTCTTCACCATCTATTTCCACAATTCCAATTTTCCTTATGAGCCAGTGACTCCCAAATCTGTACCTCCAACACAGATAGCTTCCCAGCATTCCAGACCCATCTTCTCTATTAGCTCTGGAACTAACTACCGGGATAGGATGTAGTCTCCTCAGCTCTACCATGTTCAGTTCTACCACAATCTCACCATCCCATACTGCTTCTTCCTCTTTCTCTCCTCTCTCCCAGCATGCTCATTACATACTCTCAAATACAGTAAACAAGCCACCAGTGACACCACCACATAATCCTGACCCCATCTTCTCCTAACTTGCATAATGAGTCAGTTTTCCATCTCTATAACACAACACCTGAGATAAGTAACTTATTTAAAAAAATGGTATATTTTGGCTCAAAGTTTTGGAGATTGCAGACCATCATTTATTATCTCTATTGCTTTGGGCCTGTGGCAAGATAGCACATCATGTCAGAAGTTTGTGGTTAAGCAAAACCACTCACCTTAGGGCCAGGAAGCCAAAAATGAAGAAGAAAAAGGGACCAAGGTCCCTTGATTCCCTTAAGAGGCACATCTCCAATGACCTAAGCACCTCCCGTAATGTATCACCTCCTAAAGTCTCCTCCACCTCCTCCCAGCAGCCCCATCTTGAGGACGAAATATTTAACACATGGACATGTGTTATATCCAATATGTTATATCCAAATATCCAAACTATGGCTAATCAGTGACCACATTCAGTTCATTCTACCTCTGAAAAAAAAAACCTCTCATAATGTCCTCTTCTAGCGCAGCCTCATTTCCACTTCTAAATTCAGAAGCCATTATCTATTGCCTGATGCATGGTACAATCATTTCCTAAGTTTCTCTGAGATTTTTGACTCTAACATTCTTCCAAATGGTGACTCCAGAATTATGTCTCTAAAACACAACACTAATCATGTCACTTGCCTGTCCTGAAACCCATTTGCAGGAACAAACCCAACATTTCTTAAAACCCCTGTTCATCTGACACCTAAACAAAAAGAATGAGTTCTGGAACCAGACTTCAAATCCCAGCTCACCCACCTATTAGCCAAGGTCATGTAAATCTGGGCCCCAATTTTCTCATCTGTCGATGTGAGTAGAGACAGCACAGGTGAGACATGTTAGCAGCCATTATTAACTTTGCAGTCTGAAGTCTCACCATTCTCCACAAGTGCCCTCTGTTCCATCCAGTTGTTAGATGTTTCCTGAAATCACCAAATTCAGCCATGACTCTATGCTTAAGTACTTGCTAATCCTTTTGCCTTTCCTTTCTCTTCTAAATCTGTTTGCAGGAACAAACCTCAAAGGGGAGAGCCACCCCTGAGCTATTTGAGAAGTCTTCACTAGGCCTTGAGCCCAGGAGATTTTGGTCTGGCTTTGCACACTATTTTGTGGCCCCCTCCCACTTAATGGTTTGTGCAACGCCTGTGACCTCAGTCTTCAATCCGCTAGGAAAACTGCTCTGTAGTTCTGGAGTTGGGCGAACCCATTGGGCTTGGACAGCCCACCTCCTACCTTATTTGGCAAAGAACATTCTGTAGAACACCTTTGATGTCACCCCCATATGAATAAACCAAATGCAAGCGCTTGCTCTCTCTCTTCCCAGTGGCTCTGGAGGCTGAGGCAGAAGGATCACAAGTTCACTCAACATCTAAGGTCACAGAGCCGTCCTGCCCGGCTTTTCAAAATTACATCCCTGTCGTGTGGTCTTTTCGCTGTCTTCTTTTCTTAGCTTAATTTTGCAGCCACTTCACTCAGAGGAACTCCCACTCAACAGCCTGAGCGGGACATGGGCGGTTCCTCAACCCCCATCACCCCCAAAAAAAGCCCTGACAGACTCTCTTCTATCTGAGCACATCATCTGCTGTATGTCTGTACCACAGCACTCACCATAGATCAGGAGATCTTATTGAAAGGAAAGTGACCACAACACTCAGCAATCAAGAGATCTTTATTGCAGCAGTGCAACAGAGGAGAAGAGAGAGAAAGAGAAGGGGAGATAGAGATAGAGAGAGAGAGAGAGCACGCGCGCAAAGGAGACAGAGCAAGAGAGAAGAGAGAGAGGGGGCCAGCAGGAGGGAGTTTTTATAGCCCAAATCTAATGGGGTCTCTGGGTCTGCAAGCTGCCTTGTTGGCACACAAGGAGGTTGAGTGTTCAGCCTTGAGCGGCGGCTTGGGCGTTTGAGCTTGAAGCAAACTGGTGATAAAGGACCAGACAGAGGGTTTGAGTGGCCAGGTCATCCTGCAGCTAACTTTGTTTGGCATGCCCTGCAGACAGCTTACTCAGCCTGTCCTGCACCTAACACTTATTATTTTGTCTCTTCCTAAACTCCTACTGCAACTAACTACCTGACAGGAAGAGACCATGATTTGTTTATCTGTTTCTCCAGCATTTAGCACAAAACCATGAGCATGGAAGATTCATGGTAGGTAACTATGCAAAGGACTTAGAAGTGGGGATCTGGGCCTCAGAAAGATGAGATGTTCTACTAGCTCTTCCCAGTGCGTCTCCATCTTCAACATACTACCAACGCCACAGCTGAAAGGAATGATGAACCGTCAATGAACCCACGACCTTTCCACTCTACCCACTGAAACCATCAGAGCATTCCTAAATCAAGAGAGCATGCTGCCCTACAAGACCCCACTAAAATCAACAGTAAAAATGCTTAAAAGTACATTATAATCACTAATTGAGTCTTCACCAATGGACATTATACTCAATATATTTCTGAAAAACAGAATACATAAGGAGCTGGCATGGGATAAATCTGGGTAGAGGATGCTGCAGCCTCCAGGACTCACAGAGGGGCAGGCTAAAGAGAGAGAGCTACATAGGCCTGGAGAGGCTCCTAACTCAGAAATGCCAGGTGCTGGAGAGTGGGGGTAAGATGAAGGGCCATAAACAAGACTACGGGAGAGTCTGTATAGAGAGCTGCTGTCCCCCCTTGACCTCTTGCCGTGCAGAGTTCCTGGCAGTCTGGAATTCTCTAATAACCCCTGCGCTACCCCATGCAGAGCAGAGGTTCTTCTCTTTTAAGAATGAAATAACTAGGCTGGGGTTGTAGCTCTGTGGTAGAGGGCTTGCCTAGTATGTGTGAGACACTGGGTTCAATCCTCAGCACCACATAAAAATAAATAAATTATAAGATATTGTATCCATCTACAACTAAAAAAAAATATTTAAAAAAAAAAGGATGAAATAACTATCTGGGTGCAGGGGCACATGCCTATAATCCCAGCGGCTCTGGAGGCTGAGGCAGAAGGATCACAAGTTCAAAGCCAGACTCAGCAAAAGCAAGATGCTAAGCAACTCAGTGAGACTTTGTCTCTAAATAAAACACAAAATAGGGCTGGGGATGTGGCTCAGTGGTTGAATGCTTCTGAGTTCAATCAATAGTACCAAAATAAGAAAGAAAGGAAGAGCAGGCCAGCATAGGACATGTGGAGTCTCCTTGGTGAGGTTCAATGTCCTGCCCACCCTCCTTAAAGCAGACTGATAAGCTCTGTCCCATACGCAGACCTCACCATCACTTTGTCCCATTATCCCTGATGTGGAACACCCCCAAAAAATTTAAATTGAGCAAAAAATATGCCACTTCTGGTAACTTTGGAATAATATTTGAATATGTATAATGTTTGCCGAATGGAAAACTTGGGATTTCATGGGTTAAACATAATCAAACTACATAAAACTCACTAGACATTTTAGAAAAGCCTACACTGTGAAAGAAAAAGACCCAGGCAAACAGCAAGAAATGATCAATTCAGAGGCAGAGGAAACTAACCCCTCAGAGAGATGTGACACAGTGTCACACAAAATAATAATAAAAAACTATGAATAACAGGAACAGTCCAAGAAGAAATAAAAAAAAATTAGAGTGATTGGGAAATAAAATTAGGAAAGCTTCTTAGAAAGGAAAATATTTATTAGAGAAAAAATATAAAATACATAGAGAATCAGTCCAGAAAAATTCATCATCTGACTTGTAGAAGTTTTAGGGGGTAGGAGAGTATAGAAAACACTGGGAAATACAGAAAACACAATAATTAAAAATAATCTTAATTATTTTTAAAATATCCCCAAATCCCAGAATTAAAAGACACATGTCGGTAAAGGATCAACCAAGAACATCACACAAAAGAATAGATAGCTAGGTGATAGAGATAATAAATAGATAGAGACCAACAGATGGTGAATTTCAGGACCCTCAAGTACTAAGAGAAAATGCTAAAAGTTTCCAGAAAGGGGGAAAAAAATGTAGTTGTCTGCAGGGGAGGAAGAACCAGGCTGGTATCAGATCACTCACCAGAAATACTAGGTTCTTAGAAAACAGTGGGACAAAACTTCACATTTCTGACAATAAATAAATAAATAGTTTCCACATACAATTCTATACCCTGCCAAACTCTCAATCAAATGCAAAATTAGGACAAAGACATTTTTGGATTTTGAAGAAATGAAAAAAATGTAATACTTTTTAACAAATATACTCACAAATATACTCCAGTGAAATAAAAGGGTTAAAAAAAAAGGAAAAAAGAGCAAGACACAGAATCCAAGAAATAACAGATCCAACCCAGTCCACAGAAGCTCCAGGATAAAAGCTGTCAGTTTGGTAAGAGAGGAATCGACCAGATTGGTGCATGACAACAGAAGCCTGCAGAGAAACAAAGTTGAGAAAAGGGTAGACGCTACAGATTTGATATTTTCCTTGTTAGTTTAAAAAAACTAAGTTTGTAACTCAGGCAAATAATGCAAGAAAAACAGAAAGGCAGTTTTAAATTGCAGGAAAAATTTATAACTGGACAAGAAATGAAATATAATCAGAATTCTCTACTTGAATAATGCAATGAAAATATTTACCCATTTATAATATAAATTTTATTATTTTTAACTTTCATACCAACATATGCACAAAGCACAAAACTCATGATTATAGTGATGGATATATTTTGCATGTGTATGCAAATGAAAAATGACAGATGACAAGGCCAGGTGGTAGCTTTCATATGTGAAAGTGAATAAAAGTAGATATTCCTATAAAATAAATTATGGTATTAAGAGATGCTATCTATAAATTATGGAATAAGAAATAAAAAGGTGAACATAGTATGGGTGGGGTGGCCCACACCTGTAATCTCAAGTGACTCGGAAGGCTGAGACAGGAGGATCGCAAGTTCAAGGTCAGCTTCAGCAACTTTGCAAGACTCAAAATAAAAAATGAAAAGTTTGGGGATGTGGATCCCAGATTCAATCCCTGTGGAAGGAAGGAAGGGAGGAAGGAAGGAAGGAAGGAAGGAAGGAAGGAAGGAAGGAAGGAAGGAAGGAAGG
>NW_025999977.1:4055716-4073322 GCF_001458135.2 Marmota marmota marmota | reverse complement strand
GAAGGAAGGAAGGAAGGAAGGAAGGAAGGAAGGAAGGAAGGAAGGAAAGGAAGGGAGGGAGGGAGAATGTTCTAAAATTGATTGTGGTGATGAGTTGATGAGTGCACAACTCTGAGAATACACTAAAAGCCAGTAAATTGTGTGCATTTAAAGGGTAGATTAGATATGATATGTGAATCATATCTCAACAAATCTGTTTCTAGAAAAGAAAAAAAAATGTGAGATGGGAAAAGAGCAGCACACTTTCAGAAATTAGACAGCAGATGGACAAATAATAAATAACCTAAAGAACACCTCAAAAAGAACTGGGTGGGTGGCCAGTTCATGAGAGATGGGAACATTTTGTTGTCAGCCTTTCTGTAACATTTTGTTTGTTTATACATAGATGTATTGTTTGGATTGTATAATTTTCTTTAAAAATTTTGACAATTCCTTGAACACAAACTTGGTGCAGAGGGTGGGGGGGCGTATTTGTGGCAGCGCTTGCAAAGCCCTTTGGAAGTCTAGAGCGCCTGCAGATTCAAGGAAAGCAAGCTGCTTTCTTGCATGTACACCAGAGAGAGGACTCTGTTCTGTCCTCTCTCTCACAGCAGCACTGGGTGAGAAAGGACAGCACAGAGTCAGCGACCACAGTGTGGCCATACCTGCTGGAGGTGTGGCTGCCACCTGCAAGTTGAGGCTGACCTACAGCAGAAGCACTTTTTGGACACCCCTGGGTGCAGGCACCAGTGACTCAGTCTTCTGTGAAGATTAGACAGAAGACCCACCAACCCCTCGGGCCACAGGAGCACACAGGCGTCCTCCGCCAGAGTCCCCAGCCAGGGCTTAGAGCGCAGGAAGGCTCACGACCAGGCTGAAACAGAAACGTGGCAGCCGCCTACCATCCCAGCCAAAGGCACCTCTCCCCACACAGCAGTTTTCAATCCTTTTGGGATTAGGTCTTTTTTGTTTTGCATTTTCCTTCGCTTTTGCAGAAAAAAAAAAAAGACTCTAAGTTGGATTGGCTTTTTTTTTTTTTAATGCCACGAAACAGCGCTGGCCACATAAGCACTGTTTTCTGCGCCTCTGCCTTAACCTCTGCTTTTCATCTGGCTGCAGAGAGAAGTGGCTGTCCCTCTGCCAGCACCCTGTCTCTGGGAAGAAAGGAATGGAAAATGTGAAGAAATTTCCTCCCCAAATCCCAGCGAATCCTCAGCATAACCGGTGAGAATTCACTCCACACTGAGCCACACTGGAAAAAAGGACAAAGAATAATGAGACCAGAACTCCTCAGTGCCTGGCAGCCTCTACATTTAAGGCTAGACCTTACTCTGCGGACCCCAAACATGTTGTCGTGTGGGAGGGGGCTTTTCAAATGGGACTGGATGAGTGAATCTCAAGGGCAGAAACCCTGTGGCGGGATCCTCATGGAAAAGTGGGACTAGCCACCCAGCAGGAATGTGCAGACTTGGAGTTGAGGCTGGAGGTGGAAGACAAGAAGGGGAATGGAATATTCATGATACAAGTGAAAGGAAAAAGAAAATATAAGAAAAATGGGGCAGTGATGCTCATTTTTTCCTTTAATCTATCTCATTACATTCGTCTATAGCCATTCTACTTGAGAACAAGAAAAATCATATACAATGAAAATATGCACCTGAAGTATGGGGCATAATTTTTAGAGTATTTTTATACATAATTATGCTCAGGTGAGTCTTTCCCTCCAAATGGAATCTTGAAATATCAACTTCTCTCTTCTTTCCTTTTTAGACAATGAAGATATATAGTGCAAACATTTTGGAATCAGCCATATTTGGGTTAAAGTCCTGAATCTGCCATTCATTGGCCATGTGACCCCAACCCTAAAATCACTCCACCTCTTTGGAGCTTCTCCATCTAGCTCATGAAACTAGTAATAAGAACTAACACTTAATTGATCATTTTCTGTATACTAATGTTCTAAGCCCTCTGCGTACATTAACTCTTTTCATCCTTGTGACAAATTTTTCATATATATTGTTGAATTTTATTTCCCCAAAATTCATACATTATAGTCCTAACTCCAGGTCTTCAGAATGTTAACTTGTGTGGGAACAGGATCATTGCAGGTATAATGAGTTAAGATAACATTATATTAGAGCGTGATAGATTCCTAATCCAACATGTTAAGAACTGTTAATCCTTATAAACAGGAGAAAGTTGGACACAGAAACACTCATTATAGGAAAAAATGCCATGTGAAAGAATTCCGGAAGTTAAGAACAGACCCTTCCCATGCACCTTCAGAGGAAGCCTGGCACTGTGACACCTTGATCTTGGGTTTTCAGCCTATGGAACCAAAACATGCAGGAAATGGCTGAGCTAAAGATGAAACCCAGTAGAAACTTTGCCTTAATCCCTACTTTACTATGGTAGTGGTACTTAATGAAAGAAAATACAAAGAGAAAAAGAGAAGGAGACGGACCTCAATGGATCAGTGATGCTTTATTAAACAGTGGAGGGGGACATTTTCAAGAGGAAAATGGTGACTGACTATAGCAAGAATCTAAATTTTCTAGGGATTATCAGGGCTACATCAGGGAGGAGTTTGTCAGATACTTTGGTAGTTTTACTTTGAGCAGGCAGGGGGACTTTGGCAGATAAGGGAGATTTGGAAAAGTCAGAGTCCTCAGTTTCCTTCCCCCACCACCCCCAGCCTCCCCTCCCCTGCCCCGATGAAGGGTTGTAAATTTCCATCTTCTTCATAGGACTATCATAAAGAGCAAATAAGATAATTCATTTTTAAAGTATAGCTTTAATTGCTGGGCACAGTGGTGCAAGCCTGTAATCCCAGCATTTTGGGAGGCTGAGGCAGGAGGATAGCGAGTTCAAAGCCAGCCTCAATAACAGTAAGGCACTAAGCAACTCAGTGAGACCCTGCTTCTAAATAAAATACAAAATAGGGCTGTGATGTGGTTCAGTGGTCGAGTGCCCTTGAGTTCAATCCCTAGCACCCCCCCAAAAAAAGTTTAGCTTTATTACAAGCATGTATTAAATGTTAAACAAAATAACTATTCTTGTTTAATGATAGCTCTGTATCCTGAGTTATAAGCCTAATATTCATCACAAATTCTTCAACTTAGTTATCATGACCCCCATACTACAAAAAATGAAACTAAGGCTCAGAGTTAGTTTGACTAGGATTCCAAAACCAGTTCTGTCTTGCTCCCAAATCCATACCAAACTACCTCCAATTTCTATTGTTCCTCTTCATTGAATTCCATTCCAAAAAGAATGTTAATAAGCCTTTGTTGAAAAAATTCCATCCAAGCTCACTAGCTGGACCATGGCCATTCTTTTGGAGGATTATGATGTGAGACAGATGAAGATGGCTCCATTCCTGAGATGGGCGCCAATGCTGCTTGGGTCACTGCAGGCCTAAAGTACAGTTTTACATGGGACATAATAGAGCCTAGCCTGGCCAGAGGATTCTATTAGAGCATACAAACTAAAATCCTTTGTATCATCCCTAAAGAAAAGGGGGACAGTAAAACACCATGTCCCTGAATGCCCCTTTTCTGTTCCCAAAATCCTAGCCAAGTTAAGGAAACAATGAGAGCAAGCCTGGGCTGCAAAATCCAAAAACATTATCTTGAAGGACACTGGCGCTCTCTCTCTCTCTCTCTCTCTCTCTCATGCATGCTGGGAACTAGTGCATGTTAGCTTTATCTGCAGCAAGCTGCTTTCTTGCATGTACACCAGGACAGACGCTCCTTGGGATGCTGGTCAGACAAGCTAACTATGGGAGCTGATGCTGATGATGTCACTGCTTCTGCAGCCTAATATAGAAAACCCCTCTCTCCATGGGAACTGGCATGGAACTGAGGGCACTGTGGAAAGGATATGTGTCACTCATCCGCTGGTCACCACTGGACAAAATTCCATGAGAGAGAAGGCACTGTTTGGCAAAGCACCTGGAGGGACAGAGATGCCATCTGTTCCCATCTGTGCAGGCTATTGTCATTGAACTCTTCTTGAGCAGTCACTGCTCTCTTGTAGGCTTTCCCCCACCGTATCATGTGTCTCTCATGCTCTCTGAACACTTTCTTTGCAAAGCCTTTCTGCAACAACTCCATTACCCTGGAACAAATGGGTTGTGGACCTGCAACCCGTTATGCCACCAAAACTTAACTAGTAGAATGGAGTCAGAGAAAAATCTCTCCATTAAACAGGGTTTGTTGAAATTCTAATGAAAGTTCTTACAAAAGGTCCAGAAAAGCACAAATGTAAAGGAAATATTTACAAATTTGACTCAATGATTGTTTTTAAAATTCTTTGAAGCAGAAGAAACTATAACAAAGAGAAAAGTCAAATCCAGCACAGAAATGTGTTGGCAGTGAGTATAATTAACAAAGAACTGGTATCAAAAAAAAAAAAATTAAAACTCCTATAACTCAGTAAAAGCAAGAAAAATAGCCTATCAGGAAAGACTGGGCCCAGACATGGGCCTCCACCAGAACTGTAAGATCACAAAACAAAACGTTTGCATCTCACAATGATGTTACCAAGAAATGTGACCTGCCCTTCCACCAAGCAATCCACCCCATTGGACATATCCTGAAAAGCACGTAAGTAGGCTCCAGTGGACATGAGCCAAAAGGTGCTCTGCAGTATGATTTATAATAATACAAAATGAAAACCACCTAGATAAGTAAACAAATATTGGGTAGCATATTCATTAAAATTAACTAGAAACAGTGTAATCAATGTGGATAAATCTCATAAACATATATTGAGTTTTAAAAGCCAGGTAAACTGGACATGGTGGCTCATGTATGTGATCTGGCTGAGGCTGGAAGATCGAAAGTTCAAATCCAGCCTCAGCAATTTAGCAAGGTCCTAGGTAACTTAGCAAGACTCTCTCTCAAAAAAATAAAAAAGGAGATGATGTGGCTAGTAGTTGAGCACCCCTGAGTTCAATTTCTGGTACCACTAATAAATAATAAGTTATAGAAAGATGTGTGTGCCATTCATTTTACTATTTACATAAAATTTATAAAGATGTAAAGCAATGCCATGCATTGTCTAGAGCTAAGAGTGTATGTAGTAAATCTATGAATATATGCAGGCCTGTGATAAACACCAACCTCAGAACTAGAGGGAGGCAGTTTCAGATGTGTTTTTTTAATTTAAAGTTTCAGATGCATTGTTTTAAATTTAAAATTTAAGCTAGAAGGTACTATTAAATTATTCTCTAAACTTTTAATAAGTCCGAATTTTTTCATAATAAAAAAGTGAGAACTTTTCTAATGAGAATTATAGGGCCAGAAACACAGTAGGGTCCCGAGGAAAGAAAGTTGAGAGCAAGCATCCGCTTCGGCTTGTATTTAGGGCTGTGAGCACTGACAGGTGTTGGGAGTTGAAAAACATAATGAGACCTTTAAGATCTATTGATGCTCTCAAGTGGTTTGTGACTTAATTGGAAAAGAATAAAATCAGTGGTGATACTGGACAAGAGGAGCAACAGCAGTAAGGCCACGTTGATAGGTGACAGTCAGCTCCCCAACTACTTGCCCACGGGCCCCGAGCCTGCAAGCTCATTCGCCCACAGAGAATTGAACACAACTTGTCCTGAGCTGCAAGCCTTGAGAGCTAGCTGGATTCCTGTCCACTCTCACCCATATTCCTATATCTTTTTTCACTAGTTAAGTTTTGTCTGAGGGACTGAGGTTGTGGCTCAGTGGCAGAGTGTTTGCCTCACACGTGTGAGGCTCTGGGTTCAATCCTCAACACCACATAAAAGTAAAGAAACAAAATGAAGATTTTAAAAATTTTTTTACTGCAGAATATTATAAGTATTGGGGAAACTACAAGTAATACTATAACAGACACCCATGAACACGCTAGACTTATTCACGTCATTTGAATGTTGTTTCATATGTATTTTGCCATAGTCTGGCTGGGCTGCCTAAGTCCGGCTGGGCAAAATAACCAAGAGGTGACAAGCAACTTGAAGGTTGAAGCAGGAACTACTTTATTGCGAATGAACTCAGCAGGAACTGAGAACTCAAAGTAGCGGGCACCCAAGGTAGCAGGAGCCGCCTCTCTGCCGGACCACAGAGGTACATGTACCCAACTAATTACACACAGCTTAACTTAATTGATATCATCTAGACACAGCAGTCAGTCATTAAGGAATCCTCATCATCTTAATGGCTCGCTGGCGTTGGCTCACAAACCACTCCTCCTGGCATACTGCCATGCGCCATCTTAACTTGGTTGTGGCCCTCAACAATTTGTCAATATAGAAAAATCCTCACCACACTGACCACATCTCTTCCTCTTCCACCACACTCCAGAGGGAACCACTATACCAATATTGGTATTTATTCACTCTTTTGGATCTATAAACATAGAATATTGTTTTGCATTTTTAATGCATATAAAACATTGACTTTCAATTTTTTTTTACTACATTCAATCTACCAAATGCGTTTATACTTTGGCCTCATAACCACACACACACACACATACACACACGTGCGCGCACACACACGTGTGTGTGCATACAGTTGGCCCCCTCTGTATCCACAGGTCCCACATCTACAGATTCAACCAAAAACAGATAGATAACATTCAAAAAATTGTGCCTGTACTGAACATGTACAAACTCTTTCTTATCACAATTTCCTAAACAATACAGTTTAGGAACTATTTGCATAGCATTTACATTGTATTAGATTTTCTAAGTAATCTGTAGAGATGATTTTAAGAATACAAGAGGATACAAAGATGGAATGTTCTCTCTGATATGTGGATGCTAACACACAATGGGAGGGGGAGGGAATTGGAAGTTCAAAGGGGAACGAAGGGAACGGAGGGGAAATAGGAACAGGAAAGGCAGTAGAATGAATCATATCAGACGTAACTTTCCTATGTTCACATATGAATACACGACCAGTGTAACTCCACATCATGTACAACCACAAGGATGGGAAGTTATACTCCATGTATGTATAATATGTCAAAATACACTCTGTCATGAGTAACTAAAAAGAACAAATAAAAAATAATAATAATAAAATAAAATTTACAAAATAGCAAAAATTAAACAGGAGGATGTGGGTGGGGTGGGAGGTTATATACACACACATATATTTCTATTTTTAAAAAATATTTTTTAGTTATAAGTGAACACAATGTCTTTTTAAAAAATATTTATTTATTTTTTAGTTGTAGTTGGGCACAATATCTTTATTTTATTTATTTATTTTTATTGTGGTGCTGAGGATCGAACTCAGAGCCTCACACCTGCTAGGTGAGCACTCTATCACTGAGTCACAACCCCAGCCCCGGACACAATGTCTTTATTTTACTTTATGTGGCGATGAGGATCAAACCCAGTGCCTCACAGATGCTGGGCAAGCACTTTACCTCTGAGCCATAACCCCAGCCTATATTTCTATATTTTTTAAGTTTTACATTCTACCCTTAGATTATAATCCAGCTAGGGGGTGTGTGTAGAGGGAATTAGGAATCTTGTTTATCTTTTTCCGTAGTTTATTGTCCAAGACCAATTTATTTATGGTCTTTACTTCTTTCCAGTGCTACCTCTGTCATAAATTCCCAATAATTGCTAAGTCTATCCCCACATTCTCCATAATGTTCACTGATAGATTCCTCTATCTCTATGCCACCACCACACTATATCTTTGTATCATTTTAAATACCATAACTTTGTAAAAAATCTTGAAATCTGATAGGGCAATATCTCATCATTATCCCTATTATGATTAAGTTTTTATATTTTTATTATTTCTTCATGCGAATTTTTAGATCTATTTTGTCACACCTATAATCCCAGTGGCTGGTGAAGCTGAGGCAGGATGATTGCAAGTTCAAAGCAGCCTCAGTAACAGCAAGGTGCTAAGCAACTGAGTGAGATCCTATCTCTAAATAAAATACAAAATGGGGCTGGGGACGTGGCTCAGTGGTCAAGTGCCCCTGAGTTCAATCCCCAGTAATGCCCCAAAATAATTTTCTTGGGAATTTTATTAGAATTGAATGAGTTTTAATAAAATGGATACATTTTGCAGTAAATATTTCTATCCATGAATATTGTATTTTGTCTCCAACTGTTTAGATCTGGGTCAATGTCTCTTAATCAATTGTTTTTTGAGTTTTTCCACAAGAAAACTCATATATTTATTTCTAGAAGTTCATGGATTGTTGTTGTTATTGTAAATACATTAACCAAATCTTTTAAATTTTTTGCTAGTGATTTTGTATATCAAACTTGTTTCCAGCAACTTTGCTAAACTCTCGTTATTTCTTTTTTTTAATAATGTTTTTAGTTATAGATAGACACAATACCATTATTTTTATTTATTTATTTATTTTATGTGGTGCTGAGTATCAAACCTAGTTCCTCACATGTGCCAGGCAAGTGCTGTACCACTGAACTATAGCCCCAGACCCTCTCTTGTTATTTCTATAATTTTGCCTATATTTCTCAGAGATCTTCCATGTTGTTCTTCATATAATCTCAAATGATGAAAATTTTCTTTTGTCCTTTCCAAACCTTTTTTTTTCCTACATCCATAACAATTGGGAAATGCTGCTTACAGGAACTAAAGAAGAAGTGAATCTACTGTCTCTACAACAATGCTAGAATGGAGGAAATAAAGCTAGTATCGATTCATGACACATTGGTGATTGAAGGTTTTCAACATATCTGCTTGAATGTACACACTTGCACAAATTTTTAATGTTTCTACACATCCTTTTTTCATGTCATATTGCAATTAGATTTTCATTAATTACCTCCTACCACGGATCCTAATTACCTCATCAGGAATGCTACTGACTTATTATTCCTAGTTTCTTCCATTATCATGTCATTATAACAAAGATTATTTTGGTGTCCTAGGCAACAAAATTTGGTATTTGCATTTTCTTTCCTTCATTATCAACCTAATGCTGGCTGGCATATTTTACAAGAGTATATAAATCACACTAAACTTCAGTTGATTGAAGTATGCAAGAACAAGATGTGAGCCTCCTGGTTTTTTTCAGAGCCCTGACTTTGGGAGGTTTTCGTACTTTAGAGGGTGGGGGGTGGGGGTAGAGAGTTTTGTTGTTGCTGTTGTTGTTGTTGTTGGGAGTAGCAACCTGCTTCCTTTAGTTTTAGTGTACTTATTTCTAAAATCTGAACATGAACACAAAAATGTTTTATTGTTAGTGTTATTCCCATTACTTTTCATAACGTTAGTCTTTCATTGAAGCTTCTATTTTTTTGTTGTCATTTTATCTATTTCATCATTTAAACATTCCTATATTTTAAGGTCTCTTTCAGATTATTTTCCATGATTTCATATTTGGAGTTGTGGACCTTTCTATTTGGCGTGTTTGCAAACTCTTTTCCATAGTGGATTCTTCTACCATGTATGTTGTAAATTTTTTACTAAAAGCTCATCTTCAACTGAGCTTTTATTTTTCAGTGGGAATCTTGTATGACCAGAGTGATTTTTCAATCTGTCTGCATGTATCCTAGCAGTAACATAATCAGAATCATTCTTAATATGGATTTCTTAATTTAGGAAGAAATGTGTCCATGTGTACAACTCGTGGACAATACCAACTCAGTCTTTGAAATTCTCTAAGTGTAAGTTTGGGACTTTTACTTTCTCACAAAAGACTGTTTTTTCATCAAAAACCCAGGCAGAGGCAAACTTCCTTGCCATCTAGTCAAATCAATGGGTGGATTATTTTTCCTCATCCTTTCACTGAGGTCCAGCCCTACAATTGCCCCAACTTTTTGCTTTCTTGTTTAGTTTCCTATATGGCTCTAGCCCAGTGTCTTAACTCTCATCTCTGCATGCACCCTACACTAGCCTAACAGCAGCACAGACAGACACACCACACCCCAGGCTTGCTGTGGTGCTTGCTCACCCTTCCCACTATGTTTTCCCATTTCTTCTTCAGTTTCAGCAACAGGGCTAATTTGATTTCCTTTCATCTTACAGTTCTGTGTGTTTGTAGTAGGGAAGCTCTACTTTATTCTGCTTCTCCTGAGGCCTCCTCCCCAGAGGCCCTCAGAACCCACCAAACCTTAAAAACTCTGATAGAAACAAGGTTCTGATGACTAGGGGGTCTAGGGTAAATTCTGCCTGCAGAAAGCATCTCCAGAATTTGGCCAGAATCTTTCTGGAAAGAAAGGACTGGGTCTGTCTGATTATTGACTGGATAATTTCTGCTTAACAACCACCTTTCTGTTCTTGTGCTGGAACAGAATCGGAATGCTTCTTCCCTGCCAATTTCAGGGAATGAGATCATCCTTACAAGATCCTTGGGGAGGTATTAAGTCAGAAATATTTTACAAAGGAAATGCATGTGGCATCTGAGACTTGAAGAGACTCAGTAATGGATCCTCTCCTTTGAAACAATCCCAATGGGATGATGTTGCTGTTGTTGATGTTGTTTTTGCTGCTGATAATGACGATGCTTTGGGAAGGAAGCACCTCAGATTTTCATTTTGCTGGTGTTTTGTTTTGTTTTAAGAAAAATAGCCATGATTCAAGAATATTGGCCCTTTATGGAGCAAACACATACCTTCATGGGTCAGCAGGGTGAAGG
This sequence comes from Marmota marmota marmota, assembly GCF_001458135.2. Taxonomy (NCBI): domain Eukaryota; kingdom Metazoa; phylum Chordata; class Mammalia; order Rodentia; family Sciuridae; genus Marmota; species Marmota marmota. The sequence continues at coordinate 4,062,729 of NW_025999977.1, read as the reverse complement.
ATCATAGCTGAACATGCTGACAGGTGCAAAATTGTCTCTTTCAAATAAGTTTGTTATGCAAAGTCAAAAAGAAAGTCAGTAAGTATCTAGGAAAGGAGTCTTATGAAACACAGTGTTCAGATTTTAAAATTCATGAGCAAGACATACCCTTTACAAACAGTTAAAGCACTATGACTTTGCACTTAAACTTATAATAATCAGCACATTAAATGTGTAGAAATGTCCTTGATAGCATTCCTAGCCTTTGAATTTATTGACATCTTCCCTCCATAATATTTTCATACACTTATTCTTTGAAGGGTCTTGAACACCCTCCTTAGAGTAAGAAGTTATTGAAAGGAAAAGTTTGGGGAGTCTGTCACTCAAACTTTTTGTGACTCAATATACTATCCATCTGGAGATTGTAATCTCTTGAAGATTATAATCTCAGTGGGTGAAGATTTGTAAAACAAGATTTTCCAATTCCAGATCCAAAATTCTTTCCTTAGGAAAAATGGGATGGAGCCTCTTCTGTGGGCTGGGAGGCTCAGCTAGATGTGTGAGCTTGTACGTTCTCTGCTTATGGGTATGGCAGCGCTGGGTAGGCAGTGATGATGAGCATGCCATCTTCTATTTCTGCCACTTGTGCCTCTGAATTCATATCTCCCACCAGTCACACCTGCCTGGTGGAGTCATGAAGAAATTAGGAATTATGAAGAAATTCACCTCTTTTCTGTCAGGGAGTTCAACCTCATAGTGAAGTGTCTTTGGGGAGCCATTAGCTAATTCCTGATATCCCTCCGGAATCTTTCAACATCCCAGAGAAATAGCCAAAGAAATTTTTCTTAAAGTTTTCATTCATATCAGTCCAAAGCCCATTGTTCTACACTCTTTTGAGGGTATTAATCTCCTGCAATTCATAATTTCTTTTGACAAGTGAGTCTATGGGCCATTGTTTGTAATACATGTATACCTTGGCAGAGATTACCAAAACATGAGTGGAGTCTTGGCCCAAGAGAAATCAGTCTACAGCTTGGGTAGAACCAGATACAAACTCCCTCTCTAAAGAGAGGCCCAGAGGTTATGATAGATAGAGTTAGACCTGTAATTCCAGACCAGGCCAGAGTTGTGCCATGGTGAACTGAGCCAAATGCAAGATGCAGACAGATGCCCATAGACCGGGGAAGGTAAACTACACCCTTAACCTAAGGTCAGGCAGAGGTGGCATGCCAACCGTATGAGGACTTATACGCTTTACCTTGCATTCAAATACCAGGTTGGGAGAGAGGAGGTATGGAGAAGAAATCCCGAAGGACAAGCAGTTACCACACAGAAGCAAAAGCCCACACGATTACAGTACATTTAGTTTTGAATATTGCCACAGAAATCATTGTGAGAGGAGAGAGAATCAGTGAATGCATGAAGGGTAGCCACATGGTGAGAGGACTTAGGGACCATGTAACACGTCTTAGTCCATTGAAGCTACTATAGCAAAATACTTTAGACTGGGTAATTTATAAATGATAAAAATGTATTGCTGGCAGTTTTAGAAACTAGAAAGTCCAAGATGGAGGCATTAGCAGAGCAATTGTCCAGTAAGGGTTCACTCTCTGTTTCAAAGATGGTAACTTTTTGCTGCATCACCACATAATGGAAGAAGTCAGGCAGCTCTCTTCAACCTCTTTTATAAGGGCACTGATCGATCCTGCTCATGAGGGCAGAGATCATGTTCGTCAATTCTCCAAAGCCCCCACCTGTCAATACTATCCCATTGAATATTAGGTGCCAATATATGAATCTTCACGGGGCAGGGCACTGCTATTCAGACCATAGAACCTGGAAAAGTCCATCTGGCTGTCACTTTTTTAAAATATTTTTAGTTGTAGATGGACACAATACATTATTTTGTTTATTTAGTTTTTTTATGTGGTGCTGGGGATCAAACCCAGTGCCTCACGCGTGCTAGGCAAGTGCTCTTCCACTGAGCCACAACCCCAGTCCCTGGCTGTTACTTTGACTTTCATTTTTCTCCAGCTATTTCTGATTTCTTTCCTTTCAGCAATGTTTTCCTTAGTCTCTCACCCCACACTTTCCCCTTCCCTTTCTGATGGAGATTTGCTCCTTTATCACTGAAAAGATGAAATAGCCAATAGGAGAGCAGTCTGCAAAGTCTTAGTTGCGTCTCCCCCCATCCCGAACTTCTTTCCTGTTACAGAGGAAACATGTCTGTCTTTTAAAAAGCTGAGTCTTCAGGATGAAACTCCATATTCCTCCTCCATCTTCCACTCTCCCTTTTGTATCTTCTCTCTCTCTCTCTCTCTCTCTCTCTCTCTCTCTGTCTCTCTCACACACACACACACACACACACACACCTCCCCACTCCCTCCCTCCCTCTCCTCTGCCTGTGACTAGGATGCAGGGTCTCCAATTCTAACCCCCTTCCCCAAGCCCAACATTCCCTCTGGCTGCTGCCCTGCTTCCCTTATTTTCTTTCCAGCCAAGCAGGGATCCTCTGACACCTTCTCAAGTCTCAGTCTATGTCCATCCCATTGGGAAATTGCCTGGGGGAACAAGGAGAGCTCTCAATTGCAAAATCTGACTTCCTGGTTCCAGTCTTGCTCTTGCATCATGTAGCGCTGCAAACCATCTCCTCTCGACTGGTCACAGCCCAAACAGAACACAGATGGCACAAGCTGGCTGCTTTGCCCACACCAGCACAGATCTCTATAAATAGTCTTTTTATTTATAAGGGATGGGACAGCACCCTGGGGCCAGCAACAGACAGGAGGACAACCAGAACCGTAGAGAGCAAGCTCTGTGCAGGATAGTGCCCAACATGAGCTGCGGCCTGTGATAGAGGGCAAGAGTCAAAGAAATACCCCAAGTTGATCTTTTCCTTTCCTCCAACCTCCTGTAGTGCTCCTCCACGGCTAGACCCCAACCAGAGTCCAGAAGGCAAGAGAGCTCATTGCTGGCAGTCCTGATAGGCACTTCTCCCCAGCACAGAGCACAGTGAGAAGAGATGGGGGGGGCATCCAGGGCCAAAGGGAAGGACCCAGCACTCCCACCCCTCCTCCTGACTCTTCTCACACCATGTTAGGAGCTTGAACTGCTTAACCCTGTCTCCTGCCCAGCTCCATCCCAATAATCCTGTCATCCTGGCTCATCTGGTTGTTCTCCTGATATTCTAACCTCACCTTGGCAGTCTCCCCTCCGCTCTTGCGTCTTCCAACAGCATCTATCTTTTCCTGGACCTTATTCACTTTTTGCTTTCACAAATAAACAACTCCTTCTCCTTCTTCTTCCCCTCTTTCTCTCTCTCTCTCTCTCTCTCTCTCTCTCTCTCTATTTCATTTCCCTTAAGGTATCCATAACCTCCAAAGTGGTGATGACCCAGTTCTGCATCTTGAACTCTGACCCTTGCTGACCTCTCACTATACACTAAACCCAGAGGTCACGACCACACAATTTCCCACAGGAAGAATTTTGAGGGCCTCAAAATGCAATGCATCGCACACAAAACCCATTCTCTTTCCCTCATCATTAATAGCAGGCACCTTTGACTTCTCCATTTCTTTACAATCTTGTTCCTTAAAGGGTGGTCCAAAACCTGCCAGAGGGATGTCTCCTGGGAGCTTGTTAGTAATGCAAAACCTCTGCCTGTCCAGACTTTCTGAATCAGAAGTTGCATTTCAGTAAGATCTCCAGGTAGCCTGGATACCTGTAGACAGGCTAATTTACAAAACATGTTACAACCATTTGTTTCCATTTAACATTGTGTTAACGTGTATTCTACCTGAGGACTTGATATTAAGACAAAGAAGTAAATGCTGCCGCAAAGAGAAACCCTGTGGAATCCTCCCCTACCCTCATTCACTGCTTTGGGACTTGTCTTAGAGGACCTTGCCTTGAGCAGGTTGATGCCATTGTAGTCTTGACTTTGTGCCTTCTAATGGTTTTAAGAAATCCTGACCTGCCTCCTCAATCCTTTGTGCCAATATCCTTGAGGGATCATGAAAGGCACCCAGATCACTCTTTTTGTGATTAAAAAAAAAAGACAATTTTGAGTATTCAAAATGAGAAGCCCCATCATCTGAAAACGTCCCTGGTGATATTTGCCACAAAGAAATATGATGCCTAATTAAATCTACTCAGTATTTGTATCTTCCTGAGCCTCAGTTTTCCTCATAAAATGAGGTGGAATGGAAACTCTCATAATGTTTCTATAAGGATTAGGTGTGGCAAACTATGCAAAATATGCACTCCAGTTGGTCAGTACTTGGATATTCATTGGATGATTTAAGGAAGGTATTTAACAGGTCTGAGCTTCAGTTCAGAAACAGGTAAAATGAAGAACATGATATCAAGTTCAGTTAGGTATTAGTCCCCCCAGAATTTCTCTTCCGCAGCTCCCATACACTGTCACACATGCACATGGACGAACACATACATAGTCAACCACATGCGCACACACGCAGGCTAGTGGATTCATATCTATGTGCACACACTTACGTACACACATGCATGCAGCAATACCTATGCACACACACCATGTTAGGGGCTCGAGCTGCTCCCTGTCTCCTGCCCAGCCTCATCCTAGAAATCCTTCACCTGGATGACTGCAGAGCCTCTCCCCCCACACACCCCCACCCCGCTGCACCTTCCTACCTGCTTTCTACACAGTCACATGATCATTCCAAAATTCATCGTCTCATTCCTGCTTGAAATCCTCACAGACAGTCACACGAAGTTCACACTGCAGTTCTGATGTGGTTTTATTCTTCCTCACCTTGGTACACATTCTCTCCTCTATTGAGAAGTCTCTTCTCCAAAGTAACTAATTCCAATTTGTCCTGGCTCACGTCTGCTCCTGCTTTCCCACAGGCCTCCTGCCTGCTGCTCCCTGCTCTGACCTGCATCACCCCGACTCTCCCTAGACTCCAGGGCAAGCACCTGCCACATCTGATGTCCTTTCAGCATCTACTACCCCCAAACCCTCTGGGCACAGTGCATGCTGGGCAGGAGAACATGAAGGATGTTGCTCCCCCATTTCCCCTACCCCAAATCAGTGGCAGCCACAGAATCCGCAGAGCTCATGGGACTAGAGAAAGACCAAATCACCTCCTGTTCTCAGTGCCATGTGGAGACATCAGACTGTTAGGCTGCATAGTGCACAACAGAATCCACAGTGTGATCCTCGCCAGAACGGACTTCTCTGTGTGCAGCAGCCCCTTGGAACCCTCTTCCCCTACCAAGTGCCCTTGTCCAGCGTTCAGCCATGCCCGTGATGCCCAGGCTCATGCCTGCTGTTCTCACATGCATTTTCCTTCTTCTCTCAAAGCAGAAAAACAGCCACCCTTTCCTAAAGGCAGGAATATAGGGAGGGTGAAATGGGGTTTCTTGTTTGGAAATAGATCCAGATTTCCTTTCCCTGAGCTAGGCGCCACCCCACTGGCAAAACCCCCAGGCATCCCACAGAGGGTGAGAGGCCTGCAGGTGCTGCCATTCCAGCACCCCTGCATGCAAAGGGCAAGGGTGACAAAATGAGCAGAAGCAGACATGAGGGAGAAAGCGCAGCTCTGTCCCCACCACGGCTGCCTGGAGGAAGAGGGCTGTGGTCTCCCCATCAGCCTCCTCTGTAACAGGTTCCATTGATGCAAACTCTGTAGACACCAACCTCAATTTTATGTGGGGAAAGCCTGCCATGGCCAGGCATAGAGCTAGAGGCTTGGCGAGGGATGGAGGGGGCTCCAAACAGAAGCCCTGCCTGGCCTCTATCCTGAAATGTCTCTGAGCTTCACTCAGGGCTGGGCAGCACAGTGGGTCTGAAGAAATTAAACGAAAGTTCTTGCCCCAAGAGGCTTATGTTTTAGGGGCAGGACATAGCCCCTCACAAGGAAAATGAAGAACCCCCCAGGACTGGATGTATCCAGGACCTAAACTGCTGGACACACACACATCCTACTCTAAAACCTCAGAGGGTGATGGGAAAGAGCTCTGTACATAGAACAGGTCATGAAGGTTCACCAAGGGGGGACCGTAGGGATGCACAGGCATCAGGAAGGGCATTCAGATGGGGAACAGCATTGGTGAAGGTCACAGCAGATCTGCAGGGAAGACAGACTCTCCCTGCAATATGGATTTCTGCTCATGACACTGGTTATGGTTTATTTTGATGAATGATTCACTTTGAAATCAGCCCTGTTGGCCCCCATGTGGCTTAGGAGCCTGGATGGACTAAGTCATCTTCCTTATCCAGTCAGGTAAACAAACCACAGAGCAAGGCCAAACCACCAGTGAGTGGCTCATCAGACCAAGGAGAGGAAAGGCAACTTCGAACCATCTTTCTTTCTTCCTTCCAAGTGTGAAGAGGAAGAGGTACTGAGGACTGAATTAGGCCAAGATATATTCCATGCTTTTACAATTATGTCAAAATGGATTCTACGGTCGTGTGTAACTATAAAAAGAAAACAAAGGCCCATTAAAAAATGTCTAAGGAAGAAACCTAGCCTTTGGAAACCAAGAGCAACTTCACCACCTGTATTTTAATACACTTGACAGTGACACTAGTAAGAAAGGTAACTACAGGGGAAGAAAGGGACTACTGATCAAATACCACCTCCTAACCTTTGATTGATTTGATTGGCTGATCAGAGCTCCCTGCAAGATGAAGTATTCTAAGCCAAAAGAAAACTCAGTGGTTATTTTAGTGGCTGTGGTGGGCATCTCCTAAAAGGGTCCCCATTGATGTCTCCATTCTCATCTTTGCACCCTGGCATAGTGTCCTCCCCTTGCCTATAGCAGGACCTGGTTATTAGCTTCTAATTAAGAGAATACAATAAGAGAAAAGGCCCAGTGGCCCGCGGAGGGGCAGAGCTGCCAACCACTCCTGCAAGGTAGGCGGGCCTGCGACCCACCAGCAGAAGAGGAGCAGCGGCCTGCTGAGAGGCAGAGACGCCCCCTCCCCCGCACCGGCAAGGTAGATGGAACTGTGACCACCCACAGAACAGGCCCAGTGGCCTGCTGAGGGGCAG
>NW_025999977.1:4048429-4055574 GCF_001458135.2 Marmota marmota marmota | reverse complement strand
TAGAGGATAGGAAAGGCAGCAGAACACAACAGACACTAGTATGGCAATATGTAAATCAATGGATGTGTAACTGATGTGATTCTGCAATCTGTATATGGGGTAAAAATGGGAGCTCATAACCCACTTGAATCAAAGTGTGAAATATGATATATCAAGAACTATGTAATGTTTTGAACAACCAACAATAAAAAATTAAAAAAAAAGAGAGAGAATACAGTAAGAGCCGTGGGATGTCATTTCTGAGATTAGGTTATAGAAGTCCGCATCTTCTCCCCCTGCTGCCGTGCTCCTCAGCTTTCTACCTCTAATGAAGCCAGCTACTTGCCCTCCGGAGAGGCTGCCGGCAACAACCGAAGAGATTGCCAGCCAACAGCCAGCCATGAGCTGCTGCAGCCAATAACTAGTGTGAACACCTGGAAGAGGATGTTGCCCAGGTGAGTCTAGAGATGACTGTAGCCCCCACTGAGATCCCAACCACATCCTGTGGGATCTTGCAAGCTATTCCAGGTCCTGTCCCACAGAAATTGACACAAAACTCACGTTGTTCTGAGCCCCTGAGTTTTGGGGTGATTTGTTTTTCAGCAATAGATAACAAGTACACTTTCCAATCAGGCTTTCAGGTAGAAAAAACGAGATCATGTGTGTGCCTGAGTGCATGCCCAAGCCCAATACAACCAGAAGTGTCCCTGAATCTGAATCTCAACTCTTCCCCCACCCTCCCTGTTAATGAGAATGTCTCCTGATGAGTTTAGAACAAGGTTTTCTGATAGTTCAACTTGAGAACTGCCTTAATTTTGTGGGTAGAAGTGCTGGGTGAAGCAGAAGTTTTTACACCAGACTCTTGTGCATAGGCAGAGTCCCTTTGGCATAGACCTTTCTTCTCATAAGAGTCAGTAGGTGCCAGCTTGCAAACATGCAGAGATTAAGCACCCAAACCAGGAGATGGGGTGGGGGTGGTATAGCATACTCAGCAACAGCTGGTCAGCATGGACACTGGCTAATGGGTCCTACCCAGGGAAGCCCTGGTCCCCAGGAAAGGCTATGCAAGATTCTGGGATGCTTAACAAGGCTTTCTTCTCACTAGTACCACCGCCCCTCCCCACTTCTGCCTCCCAGTCCCTGGTAACCTCTCTTCTACTTTTGGTCTCTATGCATTTGCCTATTTTAGGTTTCTCACGTAAGTGGGATCATAGAATATGAATCTGGCTTATTTCTCTTAATGTCATCAAGGTTTATCTGTGTTGTAGCATATATGACAACTTCATTCCCTTGTAAAGCTGAACAATATTCCATTGTGTGTATAGACTACATATCACCTAACCATTCATCTATCAATGGGTATTTTTTCCGTTTCTACCTTTTGATTATTGAGAATAATACCACTAAAGTGTGGGTGTACAAATACCTATTCAAGTCCATGCTTTCAATTCTCTGGGATCTAAATTTAAGAGTATAATTTCTAGGTACTATGATAATCCCATGTTCAATGTTTGTAGGAAATGTTACTCTTTTTCCACAGTGACTGCACCATTCTACCTCCCCATAAGCCATGCACAAGAGTTCCAATTTCCCTTCATCATTTTTTTTCAAATTATACCCTCCTGATTGGTGGAACATGGTACCTTATCATGGTTTGTTTGCTTGCTTGTTTGTTTCTTTTTCTGGTACTGGAGATGAAACTCAGGGTCTCGTGCTTACTACTCAAGTGCTCTACCACAGAGCTATGTTCCCAGATTTTTTTTATTTTTATTTTTCAGACAGGGTCTCGCTAAGTTGCCCAGGCTGGCCTTGAACATGCCATCTCCCTGCCTCCTAGCCTACCAAGTAGCTGGGATCACAGGTATGCGCTGCCGTGCCAGGTTCTCACCATGGTTTTCATTTATATTTTCCTAACAATGAGTAATGTTTAGTTTTGTTTCATGTACTTACTGGTCATTTGTTTAAAAGACAAGGATTTTTGAACTGAGCAGCTAATTAAAGTCATGAATGGCGTCCTGCTACTCCTTCTTCATTTATCTGCCCCTCCTTTCTTAGGAACACCCCAGTGGCATTCAGGTCTTTATTGGTTCAGCTAAATTATATTCAGCCTGTGAATAAATAACGCTATGTTTAAATAAAGTTTTATTTATAAATTTAAAGATATTTGGTCTAAAGATTGCTTTTCATTTTGATCTTATGTCTTTCTTAAGCTTTTATATTAAAATATTCTGCCTTTTAAGCAGGTCAGGAGCTGGGATGTATCTCAATAGTAGAACACTTGCCTAGCAAGGCCTCAGGTTTGATCCCCAGCACTTCAAAGAACAATAAAAGCAGATCAGAAGATAATGTGTCCATCTACAATTAAAAAAAATTTTTTAAGTGTTTGTCATTTTTCAAGATCCACTGATAAAATAAAAAGGTAGGAATCTTATGTAAATCTCCAAATTTTTCCGAAACTTTCAGGACTGAGAAAATAACAAGTCTGACAACATTTGTGTTAGTTGTCTATCGATGTATAATAAATTATTCTCAAATGTGGCAGTTGAAAATAATAAATATTTGGTTTTTTTCCAAAGTTTCTGTGAGTGGAAAGAGCCGATTCCCACTAGCTCTGGGTCTTTCATGAGGTATGATTAGTGTGTGAACTGGATATGGTTTCATTTGAAGACTCAGCTGAGGAAGAAAGGCTCATTGCCAAGCTCATTCATAGGCTGGCAAGATTTGACTCCTTGCAGGCTTTTGAAACACTTTTTTTCCTTGAACTGTGGGGATAAAACCCAGGACCTCATGCATGGTAGGCAAGTGCTCTGCCACTGAGCTACATTTCAGCCAAGTTTTACACTCTCTCTCTCTCTTTTTTTTTTTTTTTCCTTCTTAAAAGGTACCTCTTATAAACCAGGGTTTCATTTATTTATTTGTGTGTGTGTGTGTGTGTGTGTGTGTGTTTGTGTGTTGCTGGGAATTGAACCCAGGGCTTTGTGCATGGGAGGCAAGTACTCTATCAACTGAGCTACGTTCCCCCACCCCCAGTTTTGCAGTCTTTTGAATTAAGGAACTCAATTCTTTCCCTTATGTCTCCAAAAGGCTGGCTTCGAGAAGAACAAGTCAGCCAAAAAGCAAGAGAGGGCAAGCAAGATGGAAGCCAGAGTCTTACAGAGGATGCCTCTGCAACCATAATCCAGAATATGGGAAAGCCAGATTTGGAGGGACAGCAAGCCTTGTTTAGTGTTGCAAGAGGAAAGGAGAAAGGGCTGGGAGCCACCACCCCTACCTGCACAGGTATGTTGAAAAGAAGCTGAGGGATGGCGGACCCCTGGCTTCCATCTTCACCAAAAAAAACTATAGAGAAGCTACCAAGAACTGGGGGAGAGGGGCAGATGGTGATGTAGGAGACTTGAAAACAAAGAGCTTTAAAATAGCTGGTGTGGAGAACAAGAGACAGATGTGAGCAGAGAAACTCACATAAAGTTATGTCCTAGCTGGGACCTGAGCCTGGAGAAGATTTTTTTTTAACTCTGCACAAGCTGAACTTCAAGACTCCAAGCAGTTTGTATCCATAACAAGGAGTTGATACTTATAAAAATCCACCCCAGAGTCAGACTAGACTTTTCCTGGGAAAACCATCTTGCATGAAATAAATGACCAACTTGTTATCTCTGCAGGGCACTAGGAAGCCACAAGGAACCTTGTGTATCTTGTGGGGAGAAAGAGAGCTGGATGGGGCTCTGGGCATCCTATATGCACATATAATGTTGCATCCCTGAGCCAACCAGCTGCAACCAGAGCACAAGTGGGCTGCTGTCCCTCTCAGAAATTAGATCAACAACCTACTTTCAAGTGTCCTAGGCAAGACAAATCCTTGCCACCAATCACTCATGGAGAATAAGCGGGAATTAAATGGGACCTAGACTGCCAAAGAATTCAGAATCATTTTCACCAAATTCTACTTTTAAATCAAGGTCAAAAAACCCACTGACCTTGAACCTTTGTTTTAACAACAGCCAGTGTTAGCCCCAGAACAGGACCCTGAAACAGACTGCACACTTAACCTTAGAGACACCAACATTCTTTGCTGGTCCCTAATATGCTGTGGACCTGGAAATAAATCCCCAGGCTCACTGACCTGAGCTATATTCCTTATGCCCAGAAGGAACAGGAACCAAATGAAAAAAAAAAAAAAAAAGGTGTGAGAGAAAAAATTTTGAAGAGAATGATATTTACAGATAGGCTTACTGTCTTTCTTGCTTTAAACTTCTGAACTTTAAAGCTTTGGACAGGTGCAAATTTGTAATCAGATTGTCAGACACAGAATTTTCTGGCTGGGGGATAGAGTCCTTCCAGCTTCCTGAATTTTCTTCTTATAATCAACTCCATGGGGATTTAAAATAACTGTGCAAGAGATAGGCTTAGCCATCAAAAACCAGGAAAGAGGGGGATGTGAGCCTTGCATTACTGTAGGAGGACTTTTTGTGTGTAAATCCAGCACCTAATTCCACACGCCCACTTACGGTGGTACATCAGCCAAGAACCGCGCTTTCCGCGGCTGGTTTTCCCACAGTAAGCTGGGACTGGGAACCCATCTCTCCCAGGCAACAGCCACTTCCTGGCTCCAGTTAAGGAGCCAGAAAGAGAAACCACAGAAACCTAAAGGACAGGAGAGGACGCCTCCAGTCTAGGTGCGTATGCTCCACAGGCACCACTCGCGCGCTCCTGTCCCCTGACCCTGGCTGGGAGGCAGAGTGGCCAGAGGTCGCAGGTGAGTTCTCCTGAGAACGTTCTGAGTCGGAGGTGGGAGGAGAAGGACCGGTTCAAAGACAAACCGTGATGCCTTGCCAAGGTGACCTTATTGTGGACCCAGAGAAACAATTCGGTCCTGGAGATCATCGCCCCTTTCGCGTCTCCAGACGCCCCCCAGTGGTCGCAGCGCACCTTGCAGCTCCACGGTTCCCTTGAGGGGTTATAGCAGCCACACCCGGGGTGAGGCAGACAAAAGATGTTGCAGGGTGGGAGGCCCTCTAGGACCCCTCCTTCCAAAAGCAGGTCTGGGAGACTGCAGCACCTTCCGCAGTGGGCTCGGGCGGCTGGGTCTGGGCTCCAGACACGGGCAGAAGTGGTGACCAAGGAGGAGGGACGCTTCCGAACAACTGGATGCCCAGGGCCCAGAGAAGTGCCTGGAGCCCAGTGGCTGCTCACAAAGAAGGGATAGCGAACTGGATGAGCTCAGGAAGCAGTCCGAGGGCTGAGAGGCGACCAGCCCCCGGCCTCCGGGGTCTGTAGCATGAGATGCTTCCCGCGATAACCATTCAGACATGTCTAGACCGCACTGGGTGGATTCTGGACAGACAGACAGACAGACAGACACACACACACACACACACACACTTCCAGGTCCATGAACGCCCCATTTTTGCAAACATTTTGCTCCTCGCAGAGAAAGAAAAATAAAGGATAAAGGGCAGGGCCTTGGGGGCTACGTTTCACTGATCTTCCTCCCAGCTCCTGCGGGGCTTTGCAGCGTTGCGCTGACAGGGTAATAAGGCACTGCCCCCTGGTGGCCTCTTCCCGCCACAGCAACTGTTGTTAACTTGGGCCACTGGCTGTAAATTCTCTGCTCTGTCAGTTTGTGCAACCCTCTACTCCACCCCTGTCACAACCACCTGGGGATGGGCACAAGAGGGTCAAAAGAATATCATAAAATAGCATTTTCTGATTAAGTTCACTTGTGGAATTGTGGGTTCTAAGGACCTCCATAGTTTCCAACCAATTAATTTAAAAACTTCCAGGGAGTCTGGGCCACTCTGACAGTCACCATTTTCTCTTGCTGAGATAACCCTTTCTCTGCCCCTTGCTCTCCTTCTCTCCCTGGTCCTCTCAGTTCTGAGCTCCACCATGGCCCCTGCCAAAGGCCCTCCTATGTAGTCCTGCTGCCCTGCTCTTCTTCCTCTCCACCTACTCAGAGCTGCCCTTTCCATCTCACAGCAAGTGACTCTCTAAGTTCAAGTTGGTGCCACCAACAGATGACGTCTTTCTTCAGGTCGCTTCTCACAGTCCATGTCAGTATTACCCCCACCGCCATTCCAAGGTCTCAAGTTAGGCTCTCAGACTAAAATTCCTGCTTTATTTTCAAGGTAAGGTTTTTTGTTTTGTTTTTACATTTTTAAGCCTGATCCTTTCAGCTATTGGATTGATTGAGAAAGTATTGGGTATAAAAGATAAAGGCAGAGAATGAGGACATTTAGATCCCAGGCCTGGTGCTTACCAACCACCTCTGAAACCCTGAAGTGGCATCAGTGGAGAATTCTGGTGCTTGCAGATGGAGGTGGACCTTAAGTGTGCTGAGCTGACCCAGAGGGCAGTGATGAAGCAACAACTGAGGAGATACTCCTGGGCTTCCCTGAGCTACTGGGCAGGTGTAGATAAGTGGCCAAGGGTTCAAGAGGGAGAAAAATAAAAATAACTTTATCCAAGCTTGCTGAGATATCTGATCACTTCATGTTCCTAAGAAAAGAATTCCTGTAGCATTGTAAGTTCCCTTCCTCTGACAAAATTTCTAAGCTAGGGTGTGTGACTTGGTAGTGGAGCACTTGCCTAGCATGCACAAGACCCTAGGTTTGGTCCTCAGCTCCTAAGGAGTGTAGGGGGGGAGTTTTTTTTTTTTATTGGTTGTTCAAAACATTACAAAGCTCTTGACATATCATATTTCATACATTAGATTCAAGTGGGTTATGAACTCCCATTTTTACCCCAAATACAGATTGCAGAATCACATCGGTTACACATCCACATTTTTACATAATGTTACACATCCACATTTTTACATAATGCCCTATTAGTAACTGTTGTATTCTGCTACCTTTCCTATCCTCTACTATCCCCCCTCCCCTCCCCTCCCATCTTCTCTCTCTACCCCCTCTACTGTAATTCATTTCTCTCCTTGTTTATTTTCCCATTCCCCTCACAACCTCTTATATGTAATTTTGTATAACAATGAGGGTCTCCCTCCATTTCCATGCAATTTCCCTTTTTTCTCCCTTTCCCTCCCACCTCTCGTCCCTGTTTAATGTTAATCTTCTCTTCCTGCTCTTCCTCCCTGCTGTTCTTAGTTGCTCTCATTATATCAAAGAAGACATTTGGTATTTGTTTTTTAGGGATTGGCTAGCTTCACT